>NW_024609694.1:292500-313588 GCF_018296145.1 Oncorhynchus tshawytscha
TACTAAAATGGCGCAGGAAGAAATGGCAGCAGTTTTATGGGCTCCCAACTAATTGTGCTATTATGTGTTTTTTTTCACGTTATTTGTAACATATTTTGTACATAATATTTCTGCAACCGTATCTTACGGCAAAAACAAGCTTCTGTATATCAGGGCAGCGATCACTCACCTCGGATTAGACAAAGAGCTTCTGGATATATCAGGGCAGCGATCACTCACCTCGGATTAGACAAAGAGCTTCTGGATATATCAGGGCAGCGATCACTCACCTCGGATTAGACAAAGAGCTTCTGTATATAAGGACAGCGATCACTCACCTCGGATTAGACAAAGAGCTTCTGGATATCAGGGCAGCGATCACTCACCTCGGATTAGACAAAGATTTTTTCAACAACAAGCAAGACTCACATGATATTCTCCAAACACCCGGCAAGGCCGACATCCCAGTTATTCGCAAGAGGAAGCGACGCAGGTACAGAGGACGAAGAGCCGGATTCCTCGTCAGGACCCACAGAAGGCGAGTAGGAAAGCTGCCGTTACAGTCAATATTACTCGCCAACGTGCAATCATTGGACAATAAACTAGACGAGGTACGATTACGAATATTCTACCAACGGGACCTCAAAAACTGTTGTGGCTGAAAAACGTAATCGTGGCTGAATGGATATTCAGCTAGCGGGATATACGCTGCACCGGCAGGATAGAACAGCACACTACGGTAAGACGAGGGAGGGGCTGTCTGTGCATATTTGTTCACAACAGCTGGTGCATGAAATCTAAGGAAGTCTCTAGATTTTGATCACCTGAAGTAGAGTATATTGTGATAAATTGCAGGCCACAGTACTTGCCTAGAGAGTTCTCAGCTATACTTTTCGTGGCTGTTTATAAGACCGCACTCAGTCAGCTGTATAAAGATATAAGCAAACAGGAAACCACTCACCCAGAGGCGGCACTCCTAGTGGCCGGAGACTTTAATGCAGGGAAACTTAAATCAGTTCTACCAAATCTCTATCAACATGTTAAATGTGCAACCAGAGGGAACAAAAATTCTAGATCACCTGTACTCCACACACATACAAAGCTCTCCCTCGCCCTCCATTTGGTAAATCCGACCACAACTCTATCTTCCTGATTCCTGCTTACACGCAAAAATTAAAGCAGGAAGCACCAGTGACTCGGTCTATAAAAAAGTGGTCAGATGAAGCAGATGCTAAACTACAGGACTGTTTTGCTAGCACAGACTGGAACATGTTCCGGGATTCTTCCGATGGCATTGAGGAGTACACCACATCAGTCACTGGCTTTATCAATAAGTGCATCGAGGACGTCGTCCCCACAGTGACTGTACGTACATACCCCAACCAGAAGCCATGGATTACAGGTAACATTTACATGGAGCTAAAGGGTAGAGCTGCCGCTTTCAATGTGCGGGACTCGGAAGCTTACAAGAAATCCCGCTATGCCCTGCAACGAACCATCAAACAGGCAAAGTGTTAATACAGGGCTAAGACTGAATTATACTACACCAGCTCCGAAGCCCGTCGGATGTGGCAGGGCTTGTAAACTATTACAGACTACAAAGGGAAGCACAGCTGCGAGCTGCCCAGTGACACGAGCCTACCAGACGAGCTAAATCACTTCTATGCTCACTTCGAGTCAAGCAACACTGAGGCATGATTGAGAGCAACAGCTGTTCCGAATGACTGTGTTATCACGCTCTCCGTAGCCGACGTGAGTAAGACCTTTAAACAGGTCAACATACACAAGGGTGCGGGCCCAGACGTATTACCAGGATGTGTGCTACGGGCATGTGCTGACCCACTGGCAGGTGTCTTCACTGACATTTTCAACATGTCCCTGAATGAGTCTGTAATACCAACATGTTTCAAGCAGACCACCACAGTCCTTCTGCCCAAGAACACAAAGGCAGCCTGCCTAAATGACAACAGACCCGTAGCACTCACGTCAGTAGGCATTAAGTGCTTTGAAAGGCTGGTAATGGCTCACATCAACACCATTATCCCAAAAACCTTAGACCCACTCAAATTTGCATACCATCCAAACAGATCCACAGATAATGCAATCTCTATTGCACTCCACACTGCCCTTTCCCAGCTGGACAAAATGAACACCTATGTGAGAATGCTATTCATTGACTACAGCTCAGCGTTCAAAACCATAGTACCCTCAAAGCTCATCACTAAGCTAAGGAACCTGGGACTAAACAACTCCCTCTGAAAACTGGATCCTGGATTTCCTGATGGGCCGCCCCCAGGTGGTGAGGGTAGGTAGCAAAACATCTGCCACGCTGATCCTCAACACTGGAGCTCCCCAGGGGTGCGTGCTCAGTCCCCTCCTGTATTCCCTGTTCACCCACAACTGCATGGCCAGGCACGACTCCAACACCATCATTAAGTTTGCAGACGACACAACAGTGGCCTGATCACCGACAACGACGAGACAGTCTATAGGGAGGAGGTCAGAGACCTGGCCGGGTGGTGCAAGAATAACAACCTATCCCTCAACGTAACCAAGACTAAGGAGATGATTGTGGACTACAGGAAAAGGAGGACCGAGCACGCCCCCATTCTCATCGACAGGGCTGTAGTGGAGCAGGTTGAGAGCTTCAAGTTCCTTGGTGTCCACAAACTAGAATTTTCCAAACACACCAAGACAGTCGTGAAGAGGGCACGACAAAGCCTTTACCCCCTCAGGAGACTAAAAAGATTTGGCATGGGTCCTGAGATCCTCAAAAGGTTCTACAGCTGCAACATCGAGAGCATCCTGACCGGTTTCATCACTGCCTGGTACGGCAATTGCTCGGCCTTTGACCGCAAGGCACTTCAGAGGGTAGTGCGTACGGCCCAGCACATCACTGGGGCAAAGCTGCCTGCCATCCAGGACCTCTACACCAGGCGGTGTCAGAGGAAGGCCCTAAAAATTGTCAAAGACCCCAGCCACCCCAGTCATAGACTGTTCTCTCTACTATCGCATGGCAAGCGGTACCGGAGTGCCAAGTCTAGGACAAAAAGGCTTCTCAACAGTTTTTACCCCCAAGTCATAAGACTCCTGAACAGGTAACCAAATGGATACCTGGGCAATCTGCATTGTGTCCCACCACCCCCACCAACCCCTCTTTTTACGCTGCTGTTTATCATATATGCATAGTCACTTTAACCATACCAACATGTACATACTACCTCAAAACGCCTGACTAACCGGTGTCTGTGCTACTGTTATTTTCAAATGTCTTTTTACTGTTGTTTTTACTTTACTTTACTTACTTACTTACACACACACACACACACACACACACACACACACACACACACCTTTTTTTCACACCATTGGGTTAGAGCCTGTAAGTAAGCATTTCACTGTAAGGTCTACTACACCTGTTGTATTCGGTGCACGTGACAAATAAACTTTGATTTGATACCACTACTACCACTGCGAAGGACTTACGAAGGACATATGACTTGCTTTCCCTTCTTGACTTTCTTAGCTGGTTTTCCTCCACTCTCTGCAGACTGGGCTAGAGTTAGCAGGAGGATAACTATCATCAGCTCCATTCTGTTGGAGAGATAAACATTTAGATGTACAGTGGGGTCCAACATTATTAAACCCTTGATAGACATTTAGATATACAGTGGGGTTCAACATTATTAAACCCTTGATAGACATTTAGATATACAGTGGGGTCCAAACATTATTAATTTAATAGACATTTAGATATACAGTGGGGTTCAACATTATTAAACCCTTGATAGACATTTAGATATACAGTGGGGTCCAACATTATTAAACCCTTTGTCACGCCCTGGTCTTAGTATTTTGTGTTTTCTTTATTATTTTGGTCAGGCCAGGGTGTGACATGGGTTATTTATGTGGTGTGTTTTGTCTAGGGGTTTGTTGTAGGTTATGGGATAGTGGTGAGTGGGGTTGTCTAGAATAGTCTATGGCTGCCTGGAGTGGTTCTCAATCAGAGACAGGTGTTTATCGTTGTCTCTGATTGGGAACCATATTTAGGCAGCCATATTCTTTGAGTGTTTCGTGGGTGATTGTTCCTGTCTCTGTGTTTGTTTGCACCAGATAGGCTGTTTAGGTTTTTTTCACGTTTATTGTTTTTGTATACTGTTCGTGTTTTCATCTTTATTAAAGATGTATACAAATAACCACGCTGCATTTTGGTCCGCCTCTCCTTCACCGGAAGAATCCCGTAACACCCTTGATAAACATTTAGATATACAGTGGGGTTCAACATGATTAAAACCTGTTAAGCCTCCCCCCTACTTTTTCGGAAATTCTGTTAAAAATCGCGCAACATTTTGGCGTCCTGCTACTCAGGCCAGGAATATAGTATATGCATATGATTAGTATGTGTGGATAGAAAACACTCAGACGTTTCCAAAACTGTTTAAATCACGGCTGTGACTATAACAGAACGTCTGTTTCATCGAAAAGCGCAGGAAAATCTGATCACTGGAGATGGAAAAAAATATCCATGCGCCACTTCAACCCATTGTTAAAGGTGAACTGTATTAAATGAGGCCGAGGTTGCAGTACCTACAGCTTCCACAGGATGTATAGAGTCTTCTCATTTGATTCTGATTTGATTCTTGGTAGATCCGACCAAAGGGAACCGATTCCCTCCGACCACCAACTTGAGGCATTGTCTCTGTGTTTTTCCGGACATTTTTTCCACACGACCAGCTATCGAATTTACATCGCCTCCTGATGATTTTTATAGCTTATTAACGTGTAGTAATACCTAAAGTTGCATTAGAAAGGTATTTCGAAGTGTTTTGTGAAAGTTTATCGTCAACTTTTTAACTTTTAAAAAATGACGTTACGTTATGAAACGCTATTTTTTTTCGTTTATCACACAGTCTTCATAGATCGATATCTAGGCTATATATGGACCGATTTAATCCAAAAAAAGACCCAGTATTGATTATGGGACATCAAGGTGTGCCAAGAAAGAAGATGGTCAAAGGTAATGAATGTTTTATATTTTATTGTGCGGTTTGTGTAGCGCCGACTATGCTAATTCTTTTGTTTACATCCCCTACGGGTCTTTTGGGGTGTTGCATGCTATCAGATAATAGCTTCTCATGCTTTCGCCGAAAAGCATTTTAAAAATCTGACTCGGTGGCTAGATTCACAACGAGTGTAGCTTTATTTCAATACCAAGCATGTGTATTTTAATGAACGTTTGCGTTTTAACTAATACTATTAGCGTTTAGCGTAGCGCATTTGCATTTCCAGAGCTCTAGGTGGGACGTCTGCGTCTCAAGTAGGATCAAGAGTTAAACCCTTGATAAATATGAGCAAAAATACTGTATAAAATAAATAAAACAAATACTGAGCTATATTGTATGCAAAAAATGTTTTACAATTATTTTATACAAATACAATTGTTCAGACAGAGATTTTGTTTAACAAGTAATCCAAAAAATTTTCTCTCAAGAAGTTAGCGGTCAAAATGATTGGCACCCCTGTTTTCAATACCTTTCAATACCCCACCTTAAGATGGAAACGGCACTGAGCCTTTTTCTACAATGTTTTATGATTTGGCGAACACATTGGGAGGGATCTTATACCGTTCCTCCATACAGAATCTTTACAGATCCTTTGTCTGTGCTTATGGACTGCCCTCTTCAAATAAAACCACACATTTTGGGTAAAGGGTTCTACATGAAACTCAAAAGGGTTCTACATGGAACTCAAAAAGGGTTCTACATGGAACTCAAAAAGGGTTCTACATGGAACTCAAAAGGGTTCTACATGGAACTCAAAAGGGTTCTACATGGAACTCAAAAGGGTTCTACATGGAACTCAAAAGGGTTCTACATGGAACTCAAAAGGGTTCTACATGGAACTCAAAAGGGTTCTACATGGAACTCAAAAGGGTTCTTCAAAGGCTTCTCCTATGGGGGCTGCCAAAGAACCCTTTTAGGTGGTAGTTAGCACCATGTTTTTAAGAGTGTATGGAGGAATGGTCTAAGATACTTCTCAATGTGTTATCCATTCTCATACAACATTTTAGAAAAATACTATGTGTCGTTATCCTCGTATGGTGAGGTATTGAAAACAGGGGTGCCAATTTTGGCCACTTTTTTTTTCAGAAAATGTAATATTTGTTAAACAAAAATGTCTTTCTCTGACCAATTGTATTAGTATACACTACTGTTCAAAAGTTTGGGGTCACTTAGAAATGTCTGGCAGCTTCATTAAATACTACCCACAAAACACCAGTCTCAATGTCAACAGTGAAGAGGCGACTCAGGGAGAAAGAGACAGAGGTGGAGAGGCAGAGCGAGAGGAGAGATTTTTGTCCATCTTAATCTTTTCTTTTTATTGGCCAGTCTGAGAAATTGATTTTTCTTCGCAACTCTGCCTAGAAGGCCAGCATCCTGGAGTCGCCTCTTTACTGTTGACGTTGAGACTGGTGTTTTGCGGGTACACATATATAAACAGAATAGTCTAAAATCTAATACACATTATATATAAACAGAATAGTCTAACATTATACACATTATATATCAACAGAATAGTCTAACATCTAATACACACACACGCACAAACACACACACCAGTCTAACACACACAGTATTCTGGTATTACACACATACTGATTATGTCTACCAACCTTTCTCAGTCATATTGTCCTGACTCATCACAATACAACAGCTGACAGACAGACAGACAGACAGACAGACACCAAGAGAGAGAGAATGACAGATAGAGAGAAAGAGGCAGAGATGGAGAGGCAGAGAGAGAGAAAGAGGCAGAGATGGATAGGCAGAGAGAGGAGAGATAGAGAAAGGGAGAGATGGAGGTACAGAGGAGAGATTGAAAGAGAGAGGGAAAGAGGGAGAGATGGAATGTCATAATGAGAATTACTGCAGAATGAAGAGAGAGCTGTTGATCTTACCTTGACACTCTGGTTGCTACGCTGGTTGCTGCGATGTTTTAACAACGATGTCGGTTACTGCAGCAGCATCATGTCCTGTCCTCCGTCTCCTCTCGTGAGCCGTTCTCAAGTTCAACCCAGCTCCTTCCGCCTGCCCGCACAATGACGATATATCTGTCAGTAGAGAGACGGAGGGAGGGAGGTAGGGACGAGAGAGGGTGGGTAGGAGGGGGAGGGAGGGAGGGAGGTAGGGAGGAGAGAGGGTGGGTAGGAGGGGGAGGGAGGGAGGGGGAGAGAGGGTGGGGAGGGAGGGAGGGGAGAGAGGGTGGGTAAGACGGGGAGGGAGGGAGAGAGGGAGGGAGGTAGGGAGGAGAGAGGGTGGGTAAGGGGGAGGGAGGGGGAGAGAGGGAGGGAGAGAGGGAGGGAGGGAGAGAGAGAGGGAGGGAGGGAGGGAGGGAGGGAGGGAGGGAGGAGAGAGGGTGGGTAGGAGGGAGGGAGCGTACGTGAGTAAGAGAAAGTGAGGGAGTTTGTGAAAACGAGAGAGTGTGTAAGAGAGAGGGTGTGTGAGAGAGGCAGGGAGGGAGAGAGTGAGAGAGAGTCAGGGAGAGAGAGTGAGAGAGAGGCAGGGAGAGTGAGTGAGAGAGAGGCAGGGAGAGATAGTGAGAGAGAGGCAGGGAGAGAGAGGGAGAGAGTGTGTGTGTGAGAGAGGCAGGGAGAGAGAGTGAGAGAGAGGCAGGGAGAGAGAGGCAGGGAGAGGGTGTGTGTGTGTGAGAGAGGCAGGGAGAGAGACTGTATATGTCAAGAGTTGCGTGTTTGTGCATCTGCGCTCTAACATGCGCAGTAGCTCAAGCCCCATGTTAGCAGCACGAGTCCATGCACGAGCACAGTGTCATTGTAATGCTCTTTATGGTCCCCTCTTTGTGGTCTACTGCAGAGCACAGTCTTAATATTCTATAGTAGAACACAGTCTTATATTCTACAGTAGAACACAGTCTTTATATTCTAGAGTAGAACACAGTCTTATATTCTACTGCAGAGCACAGTCTTTATATTCTACAGTAGAACACAGTCTTTATATTGTACAGTAAAACACAGTGTTATATTCTACAGTAGAACGCAGTCTTTATATTCTAGAGTACAACACTGTCTTTATATTCGAGAGTAGAACACAGTCATTATATTCTACAGTAGAACACAGTCTTTATATTCTAGAATACAACACTGTCTTTATATTCTAGAGTAGAACATAGTCATTATATTCTACAGTAGAACACAGTCTTTATATTCTAGAGTCGAACACAGTCTTGATATTCTAGAGTAGAACACAGTCATTATATTCTACAGTAGAACAGTCTTATATTCTACAGCAGAACAGTCTTAAATTCTACAGCAGAACACAGTCTTAAATTCTACAGCAGAACACAGTCTTTATATTCTACAGTAGAACAGTCATTCTACAGTAGAACACAGTCTTAAATTCTACATTAGAACACAGTATTTATATTCTACAGTAGAACAGTCTTTAAATTCTACAGCAGAACAGTCTTTATATTCTACAGTAGAACAGTCATTATTTTCTACAGTAGAACACAGTCTTTATATTCTACAGTAGAACACAGTCTTTATATTCTACAGTAGAAGATACTTTTTATTCTACAGTAGAACACAGTCTTTATATTCTACAGTAGAACACAGTCTTTATATTCTACAGTAGAACACAGTCTTTATATTCTACAGTCATTGTACAGTCATTGTACTTCCGGCGCCGACAGAGATGGCCGCCGCGCTTCGCGTTCCTAGGAAACTATGCAGTTTTTTGTTTTTTTACATGTTATTTCTTACATTGGTACCCCAGGTCATCTTAGGTTTCATTACATACAGTCGAGAAGAACTACTGAATATAGGAGCAGCGTCAACTCACCATCAGTAGGAACAAGAATATGAATTTCACGAAGCGGATCCTGTGTTCTGCCTTTCACCCAGGACAATGGAATGGATCCCAGCCGGCGACCCAAAAAACGACTTCTTAAAAGGGGGAAACGAAGCGGTCTTCTGGTCAGGCTCCGGAGACGGGCACATCGCGCGCCACTCCCTAGCATTCTACTCGCCAATGTCCAGTCTCTTGACAACAAGGTTGATGAAATCCGAGCAAGGGTAGCATTCCAGAGGGACATCAGAGACTGTAACGTTCTTTGCTTCACGGAAACATGGCTCACTGGAGAGACGCTATCGGAGTCGGTGAAGCCAGCTGGTTTCTCCACACATCGCGCCGACAGAAACAAACATCTTTCTGGTAAGAAGAGGGGCGGGGGCGTATGCTTCATGGTTAACGAGACGTGGTGTGGCCACAACAACATACAGGAACTCAAGTCCTTCTGTTCACCTGATTTAGAATTCCTCACAATCAAATGTCGACCGCATTATCTACCAAGGGAATTTTCTTCGATTATAATCACAGCCATATATATTCACCCCCAAGCAGACACATCGATGGCTCTGAACGAACTTTATTTGACTCTTTGCAAACTGGAATCCATATATCCTGAGGCTGCATTCATTGTAGCTGGGGATTTTAACAAGGCTAATCTGAAAACAAGACTCCTTAAATTGTATCAGCATATCGATTGCGCAACCAGGGCTGGAAAAACCTTGGATCATTGCTATTCTAACTTCCGCGAAGCATATAAGGCCCTGCCCCACTCTCCTTTCGGAAAAGCTGACCACGACTCCATTTTGTTGATCCCTGCCTACAGACAGAAACTAAAACAAGAAGCTCCCGCGCTGAGGTCTGTTCAACGCTGGTCCGACCAATCTGATTCCACACTCCAAGACTGCTTCCATCACGTGGACTGGGATATGTTTCGTATTGCATCAAACAACAACATTGACGAATACGCTGATTCGGTGAGCGAGTTCATTAGAACGTGCGTTGAAGATGTCGTTCCCATAGCAACGATTAAAACATTCCCAAACCAGAAACCGTGGATTGATGGCAGCATTCGTGAGAAACTGAAAGCGCGAACCACTGCTTTTAATCAGGGAAAGGTGACCAAAAACATGACCGAATACAAACAGTGTAGCTATTCCCTCCGCAAGGCAATCAAACAAGCTAAGTGTCAGTATAGAGACAAAGTAGAATATCAATTCAACGGCTCAGACACAAGAGGTATGTGGCAGGGTCTACAGTCAATCACGGATTACAAAAAGAAAACCAGCCCCGTCACGGACCAGGATGTCTTGCTCCCAGGCAGACTAAATAACTTTTTTGCCCGCTTTGAGGACAATACAGTGCCACTGACACGGCCCACAACCAAAACATGCGGACTCTCCTTCACTGCAGCCGACGTGAGGAAAACATTTAAACGTGTTAACCCTCGCAAGGCTGCAGGCCCAGACGGCATCCCCAGCCGCGCCCTCAGAGCATGCTCAGACCAGCTGGCTGGTGTGTTTACGGGCATATTCAATCAATCCCTATACCAGTCTGTTGTTCCCACATGCTTCAAGAGGGCCACCATTGTTCCTGTTCCCAAGAAAGCTAAGGTAACTGAGCTAAACGACCCCGTAGCACTCACTTCCGTCATCATGAAGTGCTTTGAGAGACTAATCAAGGACCATATCACCTCCACCCTACCTGACACCCTAGACCCACTCCAATTTGCTTACCGCCCAAATAGGTCCACAGACGATGCAATCTCAACCACACTGCACACTGCCCTAACCCATCTGGACAAGAGGAATAGCTATGTGAGAATGCTGTTCATCGACTACAGCTCGGCATTTAACACCATAGTGCCCTCCAAGCTCGTCATCAAGCTCGAGACCCTGGGTCTCGACCCCGCCCTGTGCAACTGGGTACTGGACTTCCTGACGGGCCACCCCCAGGTGGTGAGGGTAGGCAACAACATCTCCACCCCGCTGATCCTCAACACTGGGGCCCCACAAGGGTGCGTTCTGAGCCTTCTCCTGTACTCCCTGTTCACCCACGACTGTGTGGCCACGCACGCCTCCAACCCAATCATCAAGTTTGCGGACGACACAACAGTGGTAGGCCTGATTACCAACAACGACGAGACGGCCTACAGGGAGGAGGTGAGGGCCCTCGGAGTGTGGTGTCAGGAAAATAACCTCACACTCAACGTCAACAAAACTAAGGAGATGATTGTGGACTTCAGGAAACAGCAGAGGGAACACCCCCCTATCCACATCGATGGAACAGTAGTGGAGAGGGTAGTAAGTTTTAAGTTCCTCGGCGTACACATCACAGACAAACTGAATTGGTCCACCCACACAGACAGCATCGTGAAGAAGGCGCAGCAGCGCCTCTTCAACCTCAGGAGGCTGAAGAAATTCGGCTTGTCACCAAAAGCACTCACAAACTTCTACAGATGCACAATCGAGAGCATCCTGTCGGGCTGTATCACCGCCTGGTACGGCAACTGCTCTGCCCACAACCGTAAGGCTCTCCAGAGGGTAGTGAGGTCAGGGTTAGGGTTAGGGTTAGAGGGTTAGGGTTAGAGGGTTAGGGTTAGGGGTTAGGGTTAGGGTTAGGGGTTAGGGTTAGGGTTTTAGGGTTAGGGTTAGGGTTAGGGTTAGGTTTTGAATATAATTGTGTTTCGTTTCAACTAGTTAGTTTTACGGTGCACAGGCCTATCTCCTGTTTATCCCTCCCATTTCTGATGATCTAATATAATTAGGTGTAGTACTTAAAAAGGCCCGTAGATGTCCTCCTAGGATCATAAATTAAACTGAGGTAGGCTCCAAGTTGCCTCTTTTTCTGGGTGGCAGTGCAGAAGTCAATGTGGTGAGAGATTCATTCAACCATAGTGTTGTTAAATATGAACATAAACGCCATATTGTGCATTTAAATGGTTTTATTGTTTTGTTAAAGGAAAGGAAAAACCTAAAAGAGGAAGTGCCAAACTAAAACCAAACAAACCATAAATATATAGAGAGTAAAAATAAAATATGAATAAAACCATGTTCTTCTCCATCCATTTTCCTGTCTGTTAAAACCCATTTTCTAAAACCTCTCATTCAGGCCATTTGGCGTTATTGTCTGTAGGTGCTGGATCCACTTCCGTTCTACCCTCTTTCGCTGCCCACAGGTCCAGCCTATATATGACTGTAACCCTGATATGGTAAGGTGAGTGATGGGGTGCTCCTGGAAGTGGGTTATGAGTTCCGTTTGTAGGTGTGCCCTTTTAATGTTATACAGGTGTTGTTTGAGTCTGGTTTCTATGGTGTGTTTGGTTTCTCCAATGTATTGTTTATTGCAAAGTGTACATGTAATGATGTAAATGGTGTTATGTGTGTTCAATGAATAGGATTCTTGTACTGATGCTGATGTGTGGCTGTGTATATTTGTAATGAACTTTATCTGTCGAAAATGGAAATTATGAGGTTTGAGGTCTTGCGGTGGCTTACTACTGAATCTTGCTTTGGTGAGGAGGTCCTTTAAGTTTTTGTTCTTTCTAAATGCTGAAATGATTCTATATGGTTTGAGTGGTGTGTAAGTGTGCTGAGTTGTAGAGAAGTTGTGTTTGATTGATTGATGTAGGGGTCTAATTCTATGTGAAAATGTGGTTACTAGGGGGATGATAATTGTCTGCTGATTGAGTATTGATGACAAGGGAGAAGAGACAGAGGAAGTGTTTCGGTTTAGTGATTGGTGCAGATCACTTTCCATAGGGGAGTCAGGATTAGGGTAAAGGAGGGAGATAGGATGAGAACCCTGGTTAGGGTTTTGGTACACATTAGGGTTAGGCGTGGGGTTTGGGGAAAGGTTGAGATTAAGGTTAGGCATCGGGTTAAGGGAAAGGTTAAGGTTGGGCATGGGGTTAAGGGAAAGGTTAAGGTTAGGCGTGGGGTTAAGGGAAAGGTTAAAGTTAGGCGTGGGGTTTGGGAAGAGGTTAAGATTAGGCGTGGGGTTTGGGGAAAGGTTAAGGTTAGGAGGTTTGGGAAGAGGGATTAGGCGTGGGGTTTAAGGGAAAGGTTAAGGTTAGGCGTGGGGTTAAGGGAAAGGTTAAGGTTAGGCGTGAGGTTTGGGGAGGGGTTAAGGTTAGGAGTAGGATTGAGGTTAAGGTTAAGAGAGGTGGATGATTTGCTGTGGTCTGTGAGTGTTGGATGAATGGGAGGGAGGGCGGCCAATGTGTTGTTTTTAATGGTTCTTAAAAATCGTTTTGAATATCCTCTTCTTCTAAGTACATTAAATAGTGTATTTATTGCATGATCCAGGTCTTGCTTGCAAGATGATATCCTGTAGAACCGTATGATTTGTGATTTTATTATTCCCTTAAATGTATGTTTAGGATGGTAACTGTGTTTATGAAGTAAAGCATGTGTGTCTGTTGGTTTGAAGTAAACTCTAGTGTGTAGTGTTTTCTGTGATTGATTGTTATTACTGAAAAAAACTGTTGTGTCTAAGAAGTTGACTTCTTGCGGGTGAATTGTGTATTTAACCTTAATGGATGGATGATGACTGTTAAGAATGTTTATGAAATCTGTGAATAACTGGATGTCGTGGGGCCAGGCTCCTATTATGTCGTCTAAAAAGCGGTAATAAAAAGTGGGTTGATATGGACACTTGGCCAGTGCCTCTCTCTCCCATTCAGCCATGTATATATTGGCGTAAGCAGGTGCAAATTTTTTGCCCATAGCTGTTCCCTCCACCTGCAGATAATAATGATCATTGAATAAAAAATCATTGCTAGTCAGGCTGATTTCTAATAGTTGTAATATTTCTTTGTCCGGTCTAGTGTTGTCTGGGTATCTCTTAAAAATATTCCTAATTGCTTGTATTCCTGTTGCTGTATTTATGTTGGTGTATAAGCTATCAATATCTATCGTGAATATGTGTGTGTGGGAGGGAACAACTATGGGTCCAATCCTCTCCATGAAGTGATAGGTGTCCCTGAGAAAGCTGGGGTGCCTTGTGGAGAGAGGGTTGATATGGTGATCTATATATTGTGAAATGTTATAGGATTCACTATTGCAGTCTGAGACAATCGGTCTGCCAGGAGGAACTTCAAAGGGAATTGTCCATGTCTCCGGTTCCTTGTGTACTTTTAGCAGTAAGTAGAATAGTCTAGGTCGTGGGGTGTCTGTACCGTAAAGAAAGTCCCGTTGTTTTGCTGTGATATAGTGTTGGTCGTAGAGTCTTTTTATTATTGTCCTTAGCTGTGTCTGTGTTTGTGGTTGTATACTGTTTTCTATTTGTTTATAATGTTTGGTGTTTGATAACTGTCTGTTGGCTTCATACATGTATTGATGTTTATCCAATATGACTATTTTTGAACCTTTATCTGCTGGTTTGATGATTATGTGTGGGTTATTTTTAAGTTGTTGTATTGCCTGTCTTTCTACCTGTGTGAGGTTATCCTCCCTATCTGTGTGAGTCTGATGGTTGTGAAGTATGTTTTTGTCTATTCTGATTAGTCTCCTGATTCTACCATCTATCTGGGAGGTTTTAGGTTCCCAGGTAGCCAGGTAGATGGTAAAGTAAATGGTAGGTGATTGTCATCTGTGTTGTAGTCAAAATAGTCCAACAGTTTAAGTCTTCTATGATATTTGTGGGTTTCCCTTTGAAGTTCCTCCCAATCAAATTTGTTTGGGCGAGGGATGAATGTCAACCCTCTCTCCAGGAGCTTTACCTGTGCTGCTGTGGGTATGAAGGATTTGGAAAGATTCATGATATTAGTTGTTGACTGGTCCGCTGCTCCCCTTGGTGGAGGATCTGCATTGGTTATTAGGGAAGGAAATTGATTGCAAGAAAAGTTATTTCTATCCAAACTGTGGCTTGTGGTTAATGTAAATTTAACTGTCTACACCAGTGTTGAAAAATGAGGTCTGCTGTGGTGGATGTCCAGTGTATGAGATCTGTTGTTGTGTGAAATGTGTCTTGTGGGATCTCTAATAGGGTTGGGAAGTTAGTGGTAATGTAAGCATTGATGAGCTTAAGGTTCCTCTTCTGCTGTGGAGTAAGAAGAGGTGAATGGCTGATGACAGGAATGTATATTGTTGCGTTTGGAAATGTTTTCTTTGCCTCCTTGTGCATACCTGACAGCTGTTTTAATGATGTTTGGAATGGGTCATGATCCTTATTGTTCAAGCCCACCGAGATAACAACAGTCGCCGTGTCTGTATGTATGGGGGTTTTCTCCAGTACTTTTATGAAATGATAGAATGTTGCCCCTGGGTAACTGTCTACCTGGATGTTGGGGTTATTGAATGGTGGGATCCGGTTGAGGTTTGAGTCTCCTATAATGAGTGTTGGTGTGTGTCCCTCAATGTTCCAATCTGCCACCTTGTGGTTCGGCCTAGCCTTGTGATGGAAGGGTTTTTGGGAAGGGTGTGTGGGTTTAGGCTGTGGTTGGGGTTGGGGTTGAAGATGAGGCTGTGGTGAGGGTGATGGTGGGTATTTTGAGGCGCCAGTTGTACAGGGACCCTGGACAGGCAGAGGCACAGCTATATTGTTTTTTTGTGGGGGTTCGGATTTGGGAGCTTTGGGGTGTTGCCCATTGTCTTGCCCTTTAATCATCGTCATGTGCCCCTTGAATTGCCCTGTCCTTGTCTGTACCCCTTGCCTGGCGCCTCCTGCGGGTGAAAGAGGAGCAGATGTAATTAGGGGTTAGGGTTAGGGGTTAGGGTTAGGGGTTAGGGTTAGGGGTTAGGGTTAGGGGGTTAGGGTTAGGGTTAGGGTTAGAGGGTTAGGGTTAGGGGTTTCTAGTTTTGAGTCGGTTGATCCACTTCCATCTCTGACACGTGGAAACCGGAGGGGGGAAGGGAGGGGTTGCACTCCACATCATATACGCGCGGGTCGGAGGGTACGGGCGCGGCCGGCCAAAGTTGTAGGCCCCATGGTAGCCCACTTGTAGATTAACCCGTTGGTTGGGTTAAAGGACTGTCTGTCTGTAGGGTTAGGGTTAGGTATGGTTTTAGAATGGTTAAGGTTAGGGTTTAGGGTTAGGGTAAGATATGGTTTTTTAAGAAGGGTTAAGGTTAGGGTTAAGTTTAGGTATGGGTTTTGGGATGGTTAAGGTTAGGGTTAGGGTTAGGGTAAGGTATAGAAAAGGTTAAGTTTAGGTAGGTCTGTCAACTCAACTTAGGATCAGGCAAAGCCCTTGAGTTGCGTCCCTTATGCAGGTCCGGTCCTCGGTTGGTTGCCATGTGTCCATGTCGAGTGGTATGGTCATGATGTCCAGGTCCGCTATGTCAACGGAGGTGGAAAGCATAGTGCAACCTAGGAGTTTTTACTCTCTTTCGGATCCTTCTTCTTTAGTTCCATGTTGTCTATGCATCCACTTCAGTGTTCGTCAGTCTTTGGTCCTGGATGTTTTCAATCATGTGTATGATTGGGAGTTATTCCCTTCCAGGATCCTAATTCCAAATCAACCCATGTCTAGTCGAATCCAGCTGGTCTGTATGGGTATACTCGGCGTAGGATCAGGCAAAACCATCGAGTTGCGTACCTTGTGCAGGTCCGGACCTCAGTCGGTTGCCATGTGTCCCTGTCAAGTGGTCAGTCTATAACAGCCAGTGGTTTGGGCAGACAACAACTCAGAAGGCGAGCCCTCTATACGGTTGTCATGCATCCGCCCCTGGAGTCACGTCCTGTGTTTCGGTCAGTGTATGGAGGGTTTAGAAACCGGCAAACCTTCTCTGGCTTACGTATGAAACGTCCGGCAGTAGTAGAAGTTAATTGGGTGTTTCCATCCCCACCATCTCAGTCGTGGGTAATTCAGAGGTTTTGGGTAATAGTGACCAGTGGAATTACTCCCTTCCAGGATCGTAACGTTTCCAGAGGTATATCTGCTCGCTGCGGGGGAGTCGACAAAACCGTGCCCCCAGAGTAGTTGGAGAAAAAGGTTCTGGGTCCGTTGGGGGTGCTGGTGGGTATCTTCGGTGAGGTAGATTTGGAAGGATGGTGAGATTGTGAGGGTTCTTGGTAAATAACATTAAGCTATTTAGATTCTATTTTGTAGTTTCTTTTGGTCAAAGGGTCCATGGTCATGGTAACCCTGAGTTCAAGAAACCTGGAAAAAAAAGGTGATATACTTATATATAAATATATAGTTATATTCCTTTATTTATTTATTATTATTTTTATTTTTTTTAATAAAAAGGAAAGTATTTTTTGAGAGTCCATGGGCATGGTAACTCTATGGTGCTATTGAAGGTCTGTTTTTTGTGGTCTTGATGACCCCCTAACTATTGTATGGGATGTGGGGTGTGTAAGGTGCAGGTGCAGTGTCTGTCCGGACGTTCCTCCGCTGTACTGAAGGTCTCAGTGGTGGTCTAGCCATATGTCATGTCCTTATGAGGGTATGACCGGATCCCTGGGTCCCCTGGTATGGTGGGGGTGGGCTGCTTTCTTGGAGGTGTTTCTTTGTCTTTGGTTCTTAGTAGATCTAGGGTTGGTGAGATCGGGTTGTCCTGTGTGGTGGGAGCCTGTAGTGCCATTAGTTTAGGCCTGAACAGGGGTCTCTGTGTGAGGTGAAGTGGGCGTTCCAATGATGAGACTGGGCTGCCGGTCAACGCTTTTTATCTGCTGGCCCTTCTGTGCGTTTCTTCTTTCAATTGTTATGGGAGGTTTTGGTGTCTAGGGGGTCCTGGAGTCCAATGGTGTGGGATTAGCTGTGGGTCTAGTTGCCAACAGGGGGATTCATCTTGTGGTTCTATCCAGCAATCCCATGTTTAGATGGGGTTGACTGGGAAGAGAGTATGGAGGTAGGTAGTAACAGAGTTTTAACCTGTTCCTGCTGATTAACATTCCATACCACCCAGGTCTGGGTATGGGATGGAGATGAAAATGCAGAGGCCACCTTAACACTCTGCCTCTGCTCCGTTCCCTCAATCACCCTGGTCAGGGTATGATGTGGGAGAAGGTTAGGAGGGTTTGTGTTGCCCAAAAGGAGCCCTTCCCTATGTCAATCTTATGAGGATATGACCGGGTCTCTGGGTCCCCTGGTATGGTGGGGGTAAGCTGTTTTCTTTGAGGGGTTTCTTTATCTATGGTTCTTGGTTGATCTTGGGTTGGTGATATCGGGTTGTCCTGTGTGGTTGGAGTAGGTGGGAGCCTGTAGTGCCTTTAGTTGAAGCCTGAAAAGGAGAGTCTAAGGTAGGGTGAATGCGACGATCCTACAATGAGACTCGGTTGCCAGTCGAAACTTTTTTCGGCTGGCCCCTCTGAGCGTCTCTTCTTAAAAGGTGTAGAGGGTCTAAGTGATTATCAATGCCCCGTCGAAATTTGTGGGCCCGGTTTGTAGGTAGAGTAGGGGGTCTGAGATGCCATCAGAGTGCCCGGAGTCCTTGTTGTCTCGTAGATCATCCGTAGTAGTGTGTCCCTGTGTAAAACTCAAAATAAGGGTAAGAGAAAAGTACAAATGAAAAAAGGTAGCCAAAAGGAGATGCCCCCGAAGTCCGTGTGGAACCCGCCTTCCTTACGGCATCACACGGATCTAGGGGCAGCCCAGCCACGACGCGTTTCTGCCTTACTCGGCTTCATCAGGTGGCAGGGAGGAAAAAAGTGCAAAAAGGAGCACTGGGTCGTAATGCGGTAAAAAAGCCGTATTATGGACCAGAAAAAATAGGGTGTGTGTGGGTGTGTGTGAGTGGTAGAGTCTCGGTGGTCTAGAAGGTCTATGAAGGTTTGTGGGGGTATCAGCTGGTGTTTGGGTCCCGATGAGGTATCTTTTGGGGGGGAGGGCGAGTCGTAGGAGTCCGGTCGTTCAGGTGAGATGCTTGTGGGGAGTGTAGTGGGGAGTGTAGAATATCAGCTGGTGTCTGGGTCCCGGTGAGGTGTCTCTTTAGGGGTTGGTATATAGTTGGGGTCCGGTAGATCCTTGAGGGGAGAGGTGGTCTGGGTAGAGTGCAGGCTTGGGTCTTTATCCAGTAGATCTGTGGGGGAGAGGTTCGTCTTGGTAGAGTCCAGGCTGGGGTCTGTATCCAGTAGGTCAGTGGAGGAGAGGAGGAGAGGGGGTCTTCTGCAGGTTTCCAGCTTGAGTCTTGTATCCAGTAGAAGGCTCTTTGGGGATCCGTGGACCCTAATGATGCTGAGACTGAGGGGTGCTCCTCTTTTTATGTGAAAAACTGGGGGTGTGGTTTAGGCCAGGGGTCCAATCATGAGATGGCACAAGGTGTGCATGCGGTGTGCACGTGAAGGCCTGTTGGAGTTTGGTCCAATGAGATCTTCCCTTTGTTTGAGTGAGGCGTCTGTTCGTCTGTAAGGTGTAGGGGAGCCTCTGTCATAGAAACCAATGCGAAGGATGGAACTTTGCTTTTGGGGTGCTGTATAGGATGTGGGGGTCCCAGAGGTGTGAGGTTGATTTTGGGTAAGACTAGAAGTCTTAAGGGTCAGGATGAGCAAAACGTGGAGTTTCTGTGATGAGTAGAAGTATATTAGATCCTCCTCTGAGAAAGTAGTGTTTGACCTCTGTGTCTCCATTGACTTGTGTGTTAGCGTCGGGAGCGGTCTGCTCTTGTTGAGGGTTTGGGCCTAGAAGGAACCCAAGATGAGGTTCTATAGTTTCAGGAGGAGTTGAGGGTAGGGTGGACATCTGTGGGATTCGGATGAGACTATAGTTGAGTTTCTAGGTGACCCATAGGTCTATCTGTAGGCTTTCAAAGGTGGTGGACATCTTTTTCCGTTTTTTTTTTTTTTTTTTTTTTTTTTGGAGCTTGCGTTAGAGTGCAGAAAGGAGCGATGTAGAGTTGAAGTGAAGGTCGTGAACTTTGGTCATTTCCAGGTGTGTGGGGAACTTATAACCTTGTTTCTTTGTTGAGGGGTAGTTGTAGGTAGTGTTTCTGAGGGGTAGTTTCAGTTTGGCCAGCTGGGAAGTGTTGCTAAACTTATCGTCTTTAGTTGGTGCTTTTTAGCGGAGTATAGCTTCCATCGCGTTTTCGTCCATTTGGGATCCTGGGTATATAGTAGATTTGGCCGTGTTGTCTAGTTAACGTCCACTTGGGGAATGGGAGGTGCGGGTCCAGAAAAACTTTTTTAGCTGTTTCCAGTGATGTTTGTCCTCCGAAGATGATGGGACCACTCCAGTGGGGGAGAAACTTACCTGGGGGGAGGGGGGAATACTTACCTGGGGGAGGGTCTGGTGTAGGATGTTGGTATTATCCTGGGTTTTTGGTATGTGGGTGTATGGTGCAGGGGTGTGAGTGTGGTGGGCCTATATTGTAATTTGTATCATTTTGCTCCTAAGTTGGAAATACGGTCGTCAGGATGGGTAAAAAAGTCTCTAACACCTGTGTCAGTGTAGTGAGTCCAGTTCTTTGTTGAAAAAGGTCTTTGTCTTTAGCTAAAAAAGGTAGTGTCTTGAGAAAAAAAACCTTTAGTCTTGAGTAAAAAAAGGTGGTATCTTTGAGAAAAAATCCTCTTTGGCTGAAAAAGGGTAGTGTCTTTAAAGGGTCTTGGTCTTGAGAAAAATCCTCTTTCGTGGAAAAAGGTGAGATCTTGGAGAAGGGGTCTCTTTTCGTTGAAAAAAAGGGGGGGGATTCCTTTCGTTGAAAAAAAGGGGGGAGGGGGTAGTGTTCATCAAAAAAGTTTTTTTTGAAGTAGAGTCCAGGTTCTTTAGAAAAAAATAAAAAGTATAAAAATGCTTTTGGGTTGAAAAAATAGTAGGTGGTGTACATCCAGGGGTCAGGAGTAGAGTAGGGTTTTTTTAGTTGGTATATAATTTAATGATAATTTTTAGCCTGTTCACCATCAAACCAATCCTGAGGGTGCAAGGGTGGAGAAAAGACCCTTGTATAAGGCTGGATTTGGGAGGATCCCAGTGAGTGTAAGGGATAAAAAGTCCTTGGCTTGCTGCGTCCATACCTTACACCCAGCAACGCAGCGGTGACTCGCCATGTGTTTGGTTTCTAGTTTTGAGTCGGTTGATCCACTTCCATCTCTGACACGTGGAAACCGGAGGGGGGAAGGGAGGGGTTGCACTCCACATCATATACGCGCGGGTCGGAGGGTACGGGCGCGGCCGGCCAAAGTTGTAGGCCCCATGGTCGCCCACTTGTAGATTAACCCGTTGGTTGGGTTAAAGGACTGTCTGTCTGTAGGGTTAGGGTTAGGTATGGTTTTGGAATGGTTAGGTTAGGGTTTTTAGGGTAAGAATGGTTTTTTGGTTAAGGTTAGGGTTAAGTTTAGGTATGGGTTTTGGGATGGTTAAGGTT
>NW_024609695.1:0-42500 GCF_018296145.1 Oncorhynchus tshawytscha
TTAATGACAGCTTTTCACACTCTTGGCATTCTCTCAATCCAGCTTCACCTGGAATGCTTTTCCAACACTCTTGGCATTCTCTCAACCAGCTTCACCTGAATACTTTTCCAACACTCTTGGCATTCTCTCAACCAGCTTCATACCTGAAATGTCTTGAAGGAGAGCTGTATCAGATGACCTGGGCCTCCAAAATCACCTGAACTCATCAAATGAGATGGTTTAGGATGAGTTTGACAGCAGAGTGAAGACAGGTTGCTACTAGTTACCAGTAACTCTAATACAGGTTGGTACTAGTTACCAGTAACTCTAATACAGGTTGCTACTAGTTACCAGTAACTCTAATACAGGTTGCTACTAGTTACCAGTAACTCTAATACAGGTTGGTACTAGTTACCAGTAACTCTAATACAGGTTGGTACCAGTGGTGGTGTAGACCAATATGTTGTTTATGCAAAGATATGTTCTGAATCAGAAAGCTTATTATATTCTAACATCTTTGTCTAAATGTAACACATAAGGTTTTCTAACTATGTTAACTAACTAACTCTGTACTGAATGGTAAAGATCACAACAACACTAGTAAGGAGTCAATAGGGTTTTCTAACTATGTGAACTAACTAACTCTGTAGTGAATGGTAAAGATCACAACAACACTAGTGAGGAGTCAATAGGGTTTTCTAACTATGTGAACTAACTAACTCTGTAGTGAATGGTAAAGATCACAACACTAGTGAGGAGTCAATAGGGTTTTCTAACTATGTTCCTAACTCTGTACTGAATGGTAAAGATCACAACAACACTAGTAAGGAGTCAATAGGGTTTTCTAACTATGTTAACTAACTAACTCTGTAGTGAATGATAAAGATCACAACACTAGTGAGGAGTCAATAGGGTTTTCTAACTATGTGAACTAACTAACTCTGTACTGAATGGTAAAGATCATAACAACACTAGTGAGGAGTCAATAGGGTTTTCTAACTATGTTCCTAACTCTGTACTGAATGGTAAAGATCACAACAACACTAGTAAGGAGTCAATAGGGTTTTCTAACTATGTTAACTAACTAACTCTGTAGTGAATGATAAAAGATCACAACACTAGTGAGGAGTCAATAGGGTTTTCTAACTATGTGAACTAACTAACTCTGTACTGAATGGTAAAGATCACAAACAACACTAGTGAGGAGTCAATAGGGTTTTCTAACTATGTTCCTAACTCTGTACTGAATGGTAAAGATCACAACACTAGTGAGGAGTCAATAGGGTTTTCTAACTATGTTAACTAACTAACTCTGTAGTGAATGGTAAAGATCACAACACTAGTGAGGAGTCAATAGGGTTTTCTAACTATGTTAACTAGCTAACTCTGTACTGAATGGTAAAGCCCCCCACAACACTAGTAAGGAGTCAATAGGGTTTTCTAACAGATGTTAACTAACTAACTCTGTAGTGAATGGTAAAGATCACAACAACACTAGTGAGGAGTCAATACGGTTTTCTAACTATGTTAACTAACTAACTCTGTACTGAATGGTAAAAGACAGAGAAACTCTAACAGGATATGACACACATCTCCAGACAGAACAATAGAGCCCAAATCTCCTCTATGCCCCCTCTAGAGTTTCATTTCCTCCCCACTAACCCTCGCAGCTGCTGCCTGAGCTGGGACGCGCCCCACACCCACTCCTCTAGTCCCTGCCTCGTTGTGTCTGAAATGGCAACCTATTCCCTACACAGTTTACTACTTTAGACCAGAGCCCTATGGAACCCTATTCCCTCAGTAGAGCACTACTTTAGACCAGGGCCCTATGGAACCCTATTCCCTCAGTAGAGCACTACTTAGACCAGGGCCCTATGGAACCCTATTCCCTCAGTAGAGCACTACTTTAGACCAGAGCCCTATGGAACCCTATTCCCTCAGTAGAGCACTACTTTAGACCAGGGCCCTATGGAACCCTATTCCTCAGTAGAGCACTACTTTAGACCAGGGCCCTATGGAACCCTATTCCCTCAGTAGAGCACTACTTTAGACCAGAGCCCTATGGAACCCTATTCCCTCAGTAGGCCACTACTTTAGACCAGAGCCCTATGGAACCCTATTCCCTCAGTAGAACACTACTTTAGACCAGAGCCCTATGGAACCCTATTCCCTCAGTAGAGCACTACTTTAGATCAGGGCCCTATGGAACCCTATTCCTCAGTAGAGCACTACTTTAGACCAGGGCCCTATGGAACCCTATTCCCTCAGTAGAGCACTACTTTAGACCAGGGCCCTATGGAACCCTATTCCCTCAGTAGAGCACTACTTTAGACCAGGGCCCTATGGAACCCTATTCCCTCAGTAGAGCACTACTTTAGACCAGAGCCAGCGCATTTGGCTTTGGGGCAATTCCAGAGTAGGCCAGAAATATTCTTTGGTAGCTCATACGGCTGGGAATTACCAGGGTCTCTCCCACTAGTTGTCCCTCATTAGCCAGTCCAGTCAACACAGTAACCTAGTTGTTCCTCATTAGCCAGTCAACACAGTAACCTAGTTGTTCCTCATTAGCCAGTCAACACAGTAACCTAGTTGTTCCTCATTAGCCAGTCAACACAGTAACCTAGTTGTCCCTCATTAGCCAGTCAACACAGTAACCTAGTTGTCCCTCATTAGCCAGTCCAATCAACACAGTAACCTAGTTGTCCCTCATTAGCCAGTCCAGTCAACAATCTAATTGCTGATCTCTGTTTTAGAGTGTCTCTGCTCCCCCCGACCATCTCTCGATAATCTAGTTGCTGATCTCTGTTTTAGAGTGTCTCTGCTCCCCCCGACCATCTCTCGATAATCTAGTTGCTGATCTCTGTTTTAGAGTGTCTCTGCTCCCCCCGACCTTCCGCCTGGTCAGCAGCCCTTAACCTCCGAGCCACTCAGCCAGACATCTTACCTCTATTGGGCACGTACACACACACACGTACACACACACACACACACACGTACACACACACGTACACACACACACACACCTGCAGAAACGATGCAGTGCCCAATTTCTCAAAAGCCACAATGTGTTTGTAGGAATCTGTGAGTGTGTTTGTGTGTGTCAAGGTTTCTGTTAGGAAAATGTAGCGCCTGACAAGTGACCGGGAAGATTAACATTTAAATCGGACATTTACCCGGTTACAACGACATGATATAGTGTGTGTGTGTGTGTGTGTGTGTGTGTGTGTGTGTGTGTGTGTGTGTGTGTGTGTGTGTGTGTGTGTGTGTGTGAGTTGACTTTGGAAAGAACTATTTGAAATGTTTAACACATCATTGTTTCTGTGATGCAGTCAGTCTCTCCTCAAACTCTGAGCCAAGAGAGACTGGAATACATAGTATTTATATCAGCCCTCTGATTACAATGAAGAGCAAGACGTGCCTCTCTGTTCTGGGCCAGATGCAGCTCAACTAGGATGAAGAACACGACTGGACAATAATCAAAATCAGACAAAACTAGAGCCTGCAGAACTTGCTTTGTGGAGTGTGGTGTAAAAAGCAGAGCATCTCTACAGACAGACCTCTCCCCATCTTTACAACCATTGAATCTATATGTTTTGACCATGACAGTTTACAATCTAAGGAAACACAAAGTAATTTAGTCTCCTCAACTTGTTCAACAGCCACATCCTTCATTACCAGATCCAGCTGAGGTCTAGAACTTAAGGAATGATTTGTACCAAATAAAACCCTCTTAGTTTTAGAGATGTTCAGGACCAGTTTATTACTGGCCACCCATTCCAAAACATACTGCAACTCTTTGTTAAGAGTTTCAGGGACTTCATTAGCTGTGGTTGTTGATGCGTATATGGTTGAATTACGTGCATACATGCACACACATGCTTTTTAATGCCAGTGGCATTAAAAATAGAAAAGAGTATAGGGCCTAGAGAGCTGCCCTGCGGTACACCACACTTTACATGTTAAGAGAAGCTTCCATTAAAGAAAACGCTCTGAGTTCTATTAGCTCTGAATCCACGATATGACAGAGGTTGAAAGGCCATAACATATAGGTTATAGGTCAACAACCGGTTATGATAAATAATGTCAAAGGCTGCACTGAAATCTCCCACAATCTTCTTATTATCAATTTCTTTCAACCAATCATCAGTCATTTGTGTCAGTGCAGTACACGTTGAGTGCCCTTCTCTATAAGCATGCTGAAAGTCTGTTGTTCATTTGTTTACAGAGAAATAACATTGTATTTGGTCAAACACCATTTTTTACAACAGTTTGCTAAGAGCTGGCAGCTGATAGGTCTGCTGTTGGAACCAGTAAAGGCCGCTTTACCATTCTTGGGTAGCGGAATGACTTTGGCTTCCCTCCAGGCCTGAGACTTTCCTCTAGGCTCAGATTAAAGATATGACAGCAATGAAGTAATAATTTAATACAGTTTAAATGTTTACAAATTAGATACTCTGAAATGAAAGCAACTGAAAATGAACACTTGGATTATAGTGATATTATATATTTTATATGTTTTATTTTCACCTTTATTTAACCAGGTAGACCAGATCACCTTTATTTAACCAGGTAGACCAGATCACCTTTATTTAACCAGGTAGACCCAGATCACCTTTATTTAACCAGGTAGACCAGATCACCTTTATTTAACCAGGTAGACCAGATCACCTTTATTTAACCAGGTAGACCAGATCACCTTTATTTAACCAGGTAGACCAGATCACCTTTATTTAACCAGGTAGACCAGATCACCTTTATTTAACCAGGTAGACCAGATCACCTTTATTTAACCAGGTAGGCCAGATCACCTTTATTTAACCAGGTAGACCAGATCACCTTTATTTAACCAGGTAGGCCAGATCACCTTTATTTAACCAGGTAGGCCAGTTGAGAACAAGTTCTCATTTACAACTGCGACCTGGCCAAGATAAAGCAAAGCAGTGTAACACAAACAACAACACAGAGTTACACATGGAATAAACAAACATACAATCAATAACACAATCTCCTTATTATGTCTGATCTCACAAACAGCTCCAGTCTCAGCCCTAACCCCAGCTCCAGTCTCAGCCCTAGACCCAGCTCTAGCTTCAGTCCTAACCATAGCCTTAATCCCAGCTCCATTCTCACCCTCAGCCCCAGCCTCAGCTAAATACCATAATCTCAGCTCCATCCTCACCCTCAGCCTCAGCTAAATACTCTAATCTCAGCTCCATCCTCACCCTCAGCCTCAGCTAAATACTCTAATCCCAGCTCCATCCTCACCCTCAGCCTCAGCTAAATACCCTAATCTCAGCTCCATCCTCACCCTCAGCCCCAGCCTCAGCTAAATACTCTAATCCCAGCTCCAGCCCCAGTCCCAGCCTCAGCTAAATACTCTAATCCCAGCCCCAGCCCAGCTCCATCCTCACCCCCAGTCCCAGCTAAATACCCTAATCTCAGCTCCAGCTCCATCCTCACCCTCAGCCCCAGCCTCAGCTAAATACTCTAATCCCAGCTCCATCCTCACCCTCAGCCTCAGCTAAATACTCTAATCCCAGCTCCATCCTCACCCTCAGCCTCAGCTAAATACTCTAATCCCAGCTCCATCCTCACTCCCTCAGCCCCAGCCTCAGCTAAATACTCTAATCCCAGCTCCATCCTCAGCCCCCCTCAGCCCCAGCCTCAGCTAAATACTCTAATCTCAGCTCCATCCTCACCCTCAGCCCCAGCTAAATACTCTAATCCCAGCTCCAGCCCCAGTCCCATCACTAGGGGTGATTTATAGCTCCCACGCTTCCACAAATCAAACCCTAATATCAGGCATGTGTCACTCTCTCTCACTCTGGGTGTCTGGGGGGTTAATGGTGTGTGAACTTCAGCACGGTCCCGGTGCACTAACTCTCAACACTTCTATTTAAAAACAACACGCCACTCTCCTGATGGATTCATCCTCTCAGCGGGCTGGAAGACTGATACAGTAAATATTACTGACAGACTTCCCGAAGCCCATTGATATGTTAGAAGTCTGACTTTACCACAGGCCGCTTCCACAACAATACATCTAACATGCTGACCACACTGCCCGCGTTGCAAAATAAAATACACATTAGAGGTCGACCAGGACAACCCAGCGTGTATCTCCCAGGACAACCCAGCGTGTATCTCCCAGGACAACCCAGCGTGTATCTCCCAGGACAACCCAGCGTGTATCTCCCAGGACGACCCAGCGTGTATCTCCCAGGACAACCCAGCGTGTATCTCCCAGGACAACCCAGTGTGTATCTCCCAGGACAACCCAGCGTGTATCTCCCAGGACAACCCAGCGTGTATCTCCCAGGACAACCCAGTGTGTATCTCCCAGGACAAATGAGTAGGACAAGCTACATGTCCAGGAATGTTTATCTCCCAGGACAACCCAGACCTGTCCCCAAATGAATATAGTTGGTTCAGAGTTTGTTTTGATATTTCAACCTGCGTGTCCTGATCGCGTTTGGTGTGGATGGACAAAAGTAATTTACAACATTTAAAAACAATGACCACAAGTCCAGCGTCTGAAATGACAAGAAAACCTTGGTGTAGGGTAATCCCCGCGACTTTGTCTGGAACAAGCTAATTAGCTAGTCAGACTATAACAAGCTAATTAGCTAGTCAGACTAAAACAAGCTAATTAGCTAGTCAGACTACAACAAGCTAATAAGCTCATCAGACTAAAACAAGCTATTTAGCTCATCAGACTACAACAAGCTATTTAGCCAGTCACACTACAACAAGCTAATTAGCCAGTCAGACTACAACAAGCTAATTAGCCAGTCAGACTACAACAAGCTAATTAGCTAGTTAGACTACAACAAGAGTAAATGATTCAAAACAAACAGATACAAGCAGAACCAACAAGTTTAAACCCCCCTCAGCCAAAACCTTATAGTCAGATAGCGTTGCTCTCTGTTTAGTGTCTGTCTGCTGTAACAGAGGGGTGGGAGGGTCAACAAACAGACTCCTCATTCTTCCATTTCAGACTAACACAAGAAGAAGAGTGGTTGAGTTGAAACAAACAGCAACCAGCGCCCAACAAAAACCTTATGAGCAAAGACAGTGTCTGTTCAATGGGGGGGCAGGTTCACAGTGTCTGTCCAATGAGGGGGCAGGTTCACAGGATGACTTTCAGAGATGGTGTCTGTCCAATGGGGGGCAGGTTCACAGAGACAGGTGAAGACATGGAGGTGGGCAGTAACAGACTTACCCCAATACGACCACGTTGGAGCTGAGCTAGTGTTGTAGTCCTCCTGCTGCTCTCCCCTCTCCCACCTCAGGCAGGGCTGGCTGGCTGGCTGGCTGGCTGGCTGGCAGGCTGGCTGGCTGTTGACTCCACTCCAGACTGGGCTAATCCTACTTCAGCTGCTGCCTGTACAACTCTATGATAGAGCAACAAGATAGAGGTGTATGTCAGAAAAAACGTGCTTCTCTGTTGAGTTACTGAGATGTTTCTGACTCCACAGAGCGAGAGAGGATGTGCGTAGTGTGATGTGTCTGAGAAAAACAATCTGGCACACTCTGTAACAACACACACACACACACGCTTGCATGAGCTCACATACCACTCCTCCCTCTCTCCCTCCCTCTCTCCCCCTCTCTCCCTCCCTCCACAATGTCTGTCTGGGGATTGATCAGAAATGTGCTCCTCCCCCTCTCTCTCCTTCCCCCCTCTCTCTATCTTTACAGTATATCCCTCTTCCTCTTTCAATTCAATGTAAGGGCTTTATTGGCATGGGAAACATATGTTTACATTATCAACACAAGTGAAATATGAAGAAAAATAACTCAAGTGAAATAAACAAACAATGTACAGTAGACATTACACACAAAACATTACATTCCCTCCCTCCAGTCCACCCCCCAGCCCCTCTACTCCCTCCAGTCCACCCCCAGCCCCTCTACTCCCTCCAGTCCACCCCCAGCCCCTCTACTCCCTCCAGTCCCCCCCCCCAGCCCCTCTACTCCCTCCAGTCCACCCCCAGCCCCTCTACTCCCTCCAGTCCACCCCCAGCCCCTCTACTCCCTCCAGTCCACCCCCAGCCCCTCTACTCCCTCCAGTCCACCCCCAGCCCCTCTACTCCCTCCAGTCCACCCCCAGCCCCTCTACTCCCTCCAGTCCACCCCCCAGCCCCTCTACTCCCTCCAGTCCACCCCCAGCCCCTCTACTCCCTCCAGTCCACCCCCAGCCCCTCTACTCCCTCCAGTCCACCCCCCAGCCCCTCTACTCCCTCCAGTCCACCCCCAGCCCCTCTACTCCCTCCAGTCCACCCCCAGCCCCTCTACTCCCTCCAGTCCACCCCCCAGCCCCTCTACTCCCTCCAGTCCACCCCCCAGCCCCTCTACTCCCTCCAGTCCACCCCCAGCCCCTCTACTCCCTCCAGTCCACCCCCAGCCCCTCTACTCCCTCCAGTCCACCCCCCAGCCCCTCTACTCCCTCCAGTCCACCCCCAGCCTCTCTCTCCCTCCAGTCCACCCCTCAGCCCCTCTACTCCCTCCAGTCCACCCCCCAGCCCCTCTACTCCCTCCAGTCCACCCCCAGCCCCTCTACTCCCTCCAGTCCACCCCCAGCCCTCTACTCCCTCCAGTCCACCCCCCAGCCTCTCTACTCCCTCCAGTCCACCCCCCAGCCCTCTACTCCCTCCAGTCCACCCCCAGCCCCTCTACTCCCTCCAGTCCACCCCCAGCTGCTCCACCCCCAGCCCCTCTCTCTATCTGATCCCCTGTGAGTGTAGCAGACAGCTGGGGAGAACAGCCAGATACAGCTAGCCACACACACACACACACACACACACACACACACACACACACACACCTCCACAGTAGAAGAAAAACCCAGGGGTCAGATCAGATAGCAGTCAAGGGAATAGTTAAGGCTTACACTATGACCTGGTAGGTTAGTGGTCTTTGGAAGAGGCACTCAGAGAAGAACATTCCCCCTGCATCCCAAATGGCTCCCCATTCCCTATATAGTGCACTACTTTAGACTAGAGCGCTATCGGTCCTGTAGGGAATAGGGAGCCATTTGGGATACAGCCTGGCTGCTTGGCTTGATTTCCAGAGAGAAAGACATATGGGAAAGAAAGAATGAAATCCTAAAGTGGTTTTCTTCCCAGTGTCCGTATAGTAAAGGTCTTCAAGATCTGATAACTCACACCCTGGAGAGAGAGATACACTATGATAAATCACACCCTGGAGAGAGAGAGAGAGAGAGATACACTATGATAAATCACACCCTGGAGAGAGATACACTATGATAACTCACACCCTGGAGAGAGAGAGAGAGAGAGATACACTATGATAAATCACACCCTGGAGGAGAGATACACTATGATAACTCACACCCTGGAGAGAGAGATACACTATGATAACTCACACCCTGGGAGAGAGAGAGAGATACACTCTGATAAATCACACCCTGGAGAGAGAGACACTCTATGATAAATCACACCCTGGAGAGAGAGATACACTCTATGATAAATCACACCCTGGAGAGAGATATATGATAAATCACACCCTGATAAATCACACCTGATAAATCACACCCTGGAGAGAGATACACTCTGATAAATCACACCCTGGGAGAGAGAGAGAGAGAGATACACTCTGATAAATCACACCCTGATCAGAGAGAGAGAGAGACTCTCTACTGTAAGTCTCTCTGGATCAGATAGAATGACTCTCTACTGATAAATCTCTCTGGAGAGAGATATACACTCTGTTAAATGATACACTCTGGATGATAAATGACTCTCTACTGTATGTCTCTCTGGATCAGAGAGTCTGTTAAATGACTCTCTACTGTAAGTCTCTCTGGATCAGAGAGTCTGTTAAATGACTCTCTACTGTAAGTCTCTCTGGATCAGAGTCTGTTAAATGACTCTCTACTGTAAGTCTCTCTGGATCAGAGAGTCTGTTAAATGACTCTCTACTGTAAGTCTCTCTGGATCAGAGAGTCTGTTAAATGACTCTCTACTGTAAGTCTCTCTGGATCAGAGTCTGTTAAATGACTCTACTGTAAGTCTCTCTGGATCAGAGTGTCTGCTAAATGAAAAACAAAATCTCACAAACACACAACACAGTAACAACACACCTAACAGCTCTGAGAATTTGATGACCAAACATTTTTTTATTACTGTCAACTAGCCATGCCAGGGATTTTCCTGCCACTGAAATCCTTGGGCGGGCCGCCAAAGTTTATTCGGGATGCGCAAGTCCAAACAGCGTAATGTAATACACACACACACACATATATATATATTTATTTTTATACATTTTTGGGATTGGAAAAATGCTTTCTGTGTAAACTTCAACAATTAAAACTAGATATAAATTATATAGAAAAGATAATGGACCTATATGTTTTTAATAATATAATATTTGAAGAAAATCAATCACCAAAATAAAAGCTGGACAGTCAGAGCGAATAGAAAATTCCCTAAAAACAATGAATTTAGCGGTATTAACTTTGTTGCTATGTTTGAGCAGAAGAACACAGCATTAGCCATGTCAAAATGCATGGAATTACAGGACATTAGCTTTAAAACTGCAACGTTTTCTCTCAGCTCCATGGAGAGGTGAAATGTGTAAAATTGCAGGAAATTGGCTTTAAAACTCTAAGATTTCTCAACACACCGCCAAGATAGGTGCCTCTAAAATGTTCTAAATAATTCAGCAGAGCCAACAGACCACCGCGCCCATTCCCACGCCCACTGCCACGCCCGTTGCCACGCCCACCACCTAAGCCCCTTCCTGATCCAGAAGAGAGCTCTACTCCTCCTACTCGTCCTGCAGTAGAACTGGTTGACCCACCTCTGAAAGGCATCTGAACACCTCGTAATACCCACATTCAAAACAACGGCCTGAGAGAGCTGTGGACTACTGCTGTGTTGTACAGCGGTGTGTTCTGAATCTGTTCTGAAGGCTTTCTGAATTACCTGAGTTCAACAAGGCTTTCTGAATCTGACCTGTGCTTACTGGAGTTCAACAAGGCTGTCTGAATCTGACCTGTGCTTACCTGAGTTCAAGGCTTTCATGAATCTGAGTCCTTACCTGAGTTCAAGGCTTTCTGAATCTGACCTGTGCTTATGTTCCTCTACCTGAGTTCAACAAGGCTTTCTGAATCTGACCTGTGCTTACCGGAGTTCAACAAGGCTTTCTGAATCTGACCTGTGCTTACCCTGAGTTCAACAAGGCTTTCTGAATCTGACCTGTGCTTACTGGAGTTCAACAAGGCTTTCTGAATCTGACCTGTGCTTACTGAGTTCAACAAGGCTTTCCTGAGTTCAACAAGGCTTTCTGAATCTGAATTACCGAGTTCAACAAGGCTTTCTGAATCTGACCTGTGCTTACCTGAGTTCAACAAGGCTTTCTGAATCTGAGTTAACTGAGTTCAACAAGGCTTTCTGAATCCGAGTTAACTGAGTTGCGGCCAACATGTTACTTAGTAACCACTTCAGTTGAACGATTTCAAATGAAGATTCCAACCGGTGCACACGATCATCTCAGAATGGTATCTTACGTTAGGCCATACAAATGTAATTAACTGCATAACGGATTACTTTTTTAATTTTATTTTTAAGTGAGGTCGAGCAAGCAAAATAAAAAATAAAATTATAATAAAATGTTTTATCAAATTTGCACCTCTTCTAATAATACTAAAACAAACTTAGTACAACACCTAAGCGCCCTCTCGCCGAGAGATTTTAGACTTTCGGTATTGAAGTGAATGGGGAGAAGAGAATAGAGCCGGGTCGAGCCCCCTAGCACGTCTGGGCCACCTCACTTATCCTCTACATTGGTGTCAGGTGTTGGACAGCACCATTGAGAAGCGTCCCGGACAAATCAGAGGCATAGCTCTGTCCTTTTTCATACTTTATGTGCTAAAAACTGCATAGAGCAGCAGTCCACTACAGTAATTAGCCCCATTCTGACTGTACTGAACTGCTTCAGCTTGAATTCAGCTTAAATTCTACATTTAACACATCTCCCACTACCATACCTGCCTTGCCTGCCTGCCTGCCTGCCTGCCTTGCCTGCCTGCCTGCCTGCCTGCCTGCCTGCCTGCCTGCCTGCCTGCCTGCCTGCCTTGCCTGCCAGCTTTACAGACAGTAGATGCTGTCTTCTTCAGAGTAGAAGATATATGAAGGAGTTAGTTATCTAGGTGAAGACTGTCGGTGCCACACGAGGCCAGCTGAGCCACAACCCCATGCTAAAATGATATATCATGCTTCATCCAAAGGCTCAAGGGCTTTGTGTTGATGACATTAGTCTGAAGGCACTCTGGTCACTAGTTACCCAGTCTCCTCCTGGTTCTGCACAAACCATTGAAGCTGAAATGGTTTTAAATCATGAAATACATCAACACTATTCTACCCCATTAAATACTGTCTAAACAGACCCTTTACCACTAGGGACCCCCATTAAATACTGTCTAAACAGCCCCTGTACCACTAGTCTACCCCATTAAATACTGTCTAAACAGACAGAGCCCCTGTACCACTAGTCTACCCCATTAAATACTGATATATCAGCCCCTTCTAGTCTACCCCAAGGCTGTCTAAACAGCCCCTGTACCCATAGTCTACCCCATTGGCAGTCTGAAGGCAGACTTAAACAGCAGAGTTACCTCCCCTCGTAACCACTGTCTGGTTCAGGGAAGTGCAAAAGAGTTCAGCTCTGCATTAAATACTGTCTAAACAGCCCCTGTACCAGGACCCCCATTAAACATCAACACTAGTCTACCCCATTAAATACTGTCTAAACAGACCCTGTACCACTAGTCTACCCCATTAAATACTGTCTAAACAGCCCCTGTACCACTAGTCTCCCCATTAAATACTGTCTAAACAGACAGAGCCCCTGTACCCCTAGTCTACCCCATTAAATACAGTCTAAACAGCCCCTTTACCACTAGTCTACCCCATTAAATACTGTCTAAACAGCCCTGTACCACTAGTCTACCCCATTAAATACTGTCTAAACAGCCCCTGTACCACTAGTCTACCCCATTAAATACTGTCTAAACAGCCCCTGTGCCCCTAGTCTACCCCATTAAATACTGTCTAAACAGACAGAGCCCCTGTGCCCCTAGTCTACCCCATTAAATACTGTCTAAACAGCCCCTGTACCACTAGTCTACCCCATTAAATACTGTCTAAACAGCCCCTTTACCACTAGTCTACCCCATTAAATACTGTCTAAACAGCTTCTGTACCACTAGTCTACCCCATTAAATACTGTCTAAACAGACAGAGCCCCTGTACCACTAGTCTACCCCATTAAATACTGTCTAAATAGCCCCTGTGCCCCTAGTCTACCCCATTAAATACTGTCTAAACAGACAGAGCCCCTGTGCCCCTAGTCTACCCCATTAAATACTGTCTAAACAGCCCCTGTACCACTAGTCTACCACATTAAATACTGTCTAAACAGCCCCTTTACCACTAGTCTACCCCATTAAATACGGTCTAAACACATTCCAAGGCCGAAGGCCGAAACAACTATTAGAAATATGTCATTGCCCATATAAACCGAGTTAAAACGCCTTCGGTAATTAATAAAAACCAAATATTTCAGGCTGTGAATTTCCCTTTAACTGGGAGATTGAATTATGTCGTTGTTAACTGCAGATCATTGTGTTCCTATTAACAGTAGCCATTCATTTATCTCCTTTTTTTTTTTAAAGACTAAAGAGCCAAAACTCATTAATCATCATGTGGTTGGCCGGCGTTGGCCCAGACCGATGGAGCCACGCCCCCGAGCTGAAGGCCGACTATTGTTCCAGAACTGATTCATCTTGTTTCACTTCGCTCTGTATGAAGAAAGGCTAACCAACCTGGTGGGAGGGAACATATTTGTTTTCGCTTCATTCATGCTCTACTTGGGGAACGTTACACATTTTTCCTAGCTGACAGTAAAACAACATCAACAACAACATCAACATCAACAACAACAACAACATCAACAACAACAACATCAACAACAACAACAACATCAACAACAACAACAACATCAACAACAACAACAACATCAACAACAACATCAACAACAACATCAACAACAACAACAACAACAACACATGTTTGAAATGAAGCTGTGGATAAATGACAAGCATTCTTGTTGTCCTGGTAAACTCCTCGGGTCCTAACGGTGTATTAGTCAGACAGCCTGAAGCAGGAAATACACAGCTGAGGACTGTTAAAGAACCAGTTAGGAGCAGTGTGGCAGTCTGCCAACGAGTAGCCCTGTACAGACTGACTAGACACAGACCACAGACCGGGGCGGCAGGGTAGCCTAGTGGTTAGAGTGTGGCAGTCTGACAACGAGTAGCCCTGTACAGACTGACTAGACACAGACCACAGACCGGGCGGCAGGGTAGCCTAGTGGTTAGAGTGTGGCAGTCTGCCAACGAGTAGCCCTGTACAGACTGACTAAACACAGACCACAGACCGGGCGGCAGGGTAGCCTAGTGGTTAGAGTGTGGCAGTCTGCCAACGAGTAGCCCTGTACAGACTGACTAGACACAGACCACAGACCGGGGCGGCAGGGTAGCCTAGTGGTTAGAGTGTGGCAGTCTGCCAACGAGCAGCCCTGTACAGACTGACTAAACACAGACCACAGACCGGGCGGCAGGGTAGCCTAGTGGTTAGAGTGTGGCAGTCTGCCAACGAGTAGCCCTGTACAGACTGACTAAACACAGACCACAGACCGGGGCAGGGTAGCCTAGTGGTTAGAGTGTGGCAGTCTGCCAACGCGTAGCCTGTACAGACTGACTAGACACAGACCGGGGCGGCAGGGTAGCCTAGTGGTTATGTGGCAGGCAGTCTGACTAGACACAGCCAGACCGGGCGGCTAGCCTAGTGGTTTAGGAGTGTGGCAGTCTGTACAGACTGTACAGACTAGACACAGACCACAGACCGGGGCGGCAGGGTAGCCTAGTGGTTAGAGTGTGGCAGTCTGCCAACGAGTAGCCCTGTACAGACTGACTAAACACAGACCACAGACCGGGGCGGCAGGGTAGCCTAGTGGTTAGAGTGTGGCAGTCTGCCAACGAGTAGCCCTGTACAGACTGGACTAAACACAGACCACAGAGGTAGCCTAGTGGTTAGGAGTGTGGCAGTCTGCCAACAGTAGACACAGACTAAACACAGACCACAGACCGGGCGGCAGGGTAGCCTAGTGGTTAGAGTGTGGCAGTCTGCCAACGAGTAGCCCTGTACAGACAGACAGACCAGACCGGGCGGCAGGGTAGCCTAGTGGTTAGAGTGTGGCAGTCTGACAACGCAGTAGCCCTGACAGACTGACTAGACACAGACCGGGCGGCAGGGTAGCCTAGTGGTTAGAGTGTGGCAGTCTGCCAACGAGTGCAGCCCTATTCCAGACTGACTAAACACACAGACCGGGGCGGCAGGGTAGCCTAGTGGTTAGAGTGTGGCAGTCTGCCAACGCGCAGCCCTGTACAGACTGACTAGACACAGACCGGGCGGCAGGGTAGCCTAGTGGTTAGAGTGGCAGTCTCCCTTTATATAGTAGCACCCTATACAGACTGATATAGACACCAGACCACAGACCGGGCGGCAGGGTAGCCTAGTGGTTATAGTGGCAGTCTGACAACGAGTAGCCCTGTACAGACTGACTAGCACACAGACCACAGACCGTGCGGCAGGGTAGCCTAGTGCACCCTGTGGCATAGTCTGCCCTATTCCCTTTACAGACTGACTAAACACAGACCACAGACCGGGGCGGCAGGGCAGCCTATTCCCTTTATATGTGGCAGCCCTGTACAGACTGCACTAAACACAGACCACAGACCGGGGCGGCTTTATATAGTGCACCCTAGTGGTTAGAGTGCACCCTGTGGCAGTCTGATAAGTGCACCTAGCCCTTTACAGACTGACTAAACACAGACCCATCCCCTTTATATAGGGCAGGCCTATCCCTTTATATAGTGCAGTCTCCCCTTTATATAGTGCCCCTACAGCCCTGATCAAAAGTAGACACTAAATAGGGAAGAGGGTGCCATTTGGGAGTGCCCCCCCTCTGGCAGTCTGTTCTCCTCCTGTGGCCCTTCAACAGCACAGTCTGTAACACAGACCACAGTCCTCTCTGCTAACCACCATATAGAGTATAGAAGGGCAGGGTAGCCTCACCGGAGTATGCTGCTAACCACCATATACAGACTATAGAACACAGTGTCCCTCACAGACCGTATGCTGCTAGGGTAGCCTAGTGGTTAGAAGGACAGTCTCACCAGAGTAGCCCTGTAACCAGATATACAGTATAAACACAGTGTCCCAGACCAGGTATGCTGCTAACCACCATATACAGTTAGAAGGTGTGGTGCCCTCACCAGAGTATGCTGCTAACCACCATATAAAGTACTAGAAGGACAGTGTCCCTCACCAGGGTATGCTGCTAACCACCATATAGAGTATAGAAGGACAGTGTCCCTCACCAGAGTACGCTGCTAACCACCATATACAGTATAGAAGGACAGTCCACTCACCAGAGTATGGGTACCACCATAGTGGTTAGAAGGACAGTGTCCCTCACCGGAGTATGCTGCTAACCACCACAGTATAGAAGGACAGTGTCCCTCACCAGAGTATGCTGCTAACCATATACAGTATAGAAGGACAGACCTGATATAAAGTATAGAAGGACAGTGTCCCTCACCAGAGTATGCTGCTAACCACCATATAGAGTGAAGGCAGTCCCTGACCCAAGTATGCTGCTAAGCACCTGTACAGACTGAAGGACAGTGTCCCTCACAGAGTATGCTGCTAAGCCATATAAAGTATGAGAAAGGCAGTCTCACCAGAGTAGCCCCACCATAGACTGACTAGAAGGACAGTGTCCCTCACCAGGTATGCTGCTAACCACCATATATAGTATAGAAGGACAGTGTCCCTGACAACGAGTAGCCCTGCTACAGACTGATATACAGTACAGAAGACAGTGGCGGCAGGGTAGCCTGCTAACCACCAGTCTGACAACGAGTAGCCCTCACAGACTGCTAAACACAGACCAGTATAGAAGGACAGTGTCCCTCAGAGAAGTATGCTGCTAACCACCATATATAGTATAGAAGGACAGTGTCCCTCACCAGGGTAGCCTGCTAACCACCTATATAGTATAGAAGGACAGTGTCCCTCACAGACTGCTAACCACCATATAAGTATAGAAGGACAGTGTCCCTCACCAGGGTTTGCTGCAACCACCATATATAGTATCAGGACAGTGTCCCTCACCAGTATGATGCTAGTACCATACAAGTATAGAAGGACAGTGTCCCTCACCAGACATATGCTTAACCACCATATAAAGTATAGAAGGACAGTGTCCCTCACCAGAGTATGCTGCTAACCACCATATATAGTATAGAAGGACAGTGTCCTCACCAGAGTATGCTGCTAACCACCATATACAGTATAGAAGGACAGTGTCCCTAACCAGTATGCTGCTAACCACCATATATAGTATAGAAGGACAGTGTCCTCACCAAGTATGCTGCTAACCACCATATAGAGTATAGAAGGACAGTGTCCCTCACCAGAGTATGCTGCTAACCACCATATACAGTATAGAAGGACAGTGTCCCTCACCAGAGTACTAACCACCAATATAGTACAAGGACAGTGTCCCTCACCAGAGTATTTGCTAACCACCATATAAGTATAGAAGGACAGTGTCCCTCACCAGAGTATGCTGCTAACCACCATATAAAGTATAGAAGGACAGTGTCCCTCACCAGAGTATGCTTACTAACCACCATATACAGTATAGAAGGACAGTGTCCCTCACCAGAGTATGCTGCTAACCACCATATAAAGTATAGAAGGACAGTGTCCCTCACCAGAGTATGCTGCTAACCACCATATATTATAGAAGGACAGTTAGAAGGACAGTGTCCCTCACCAGAGTATGCTGCTAACCACCATATACAGTATAGAAGGACAGTGTCCCTCACCAGAGTGCGCTGCTAACCACCATATATAGTATAGAAGGACAGTGTCCCTCACCAGAGTATGCTGCTAAACACCATATACTGTACATGTATAGAACGACAGTGTCCCTCACCAGAGTATGCTGCTAAACACCATATAAAGTATAGTGTCCCTGTATGCTGCTAACCATGATATCCCAGTATAGAAGGACAGTGTCCCTCACCAGAGTATCCTGCTAACCACCATATACTGTACAGTATAGAAGGACTAGTGTCCCTGGACCAGCAGTATGCTGCTAAACACCATATACTGTACAGTATAGAAGGACAGTGTCCCTCACCAGAGTATGCTGCTAACCACCATATACTGTACAGTATAGAAGGACAGTGTCCTCACCAGAGTTTGCAAAAACTGTACAGTATAGAAGGACAGTGTCCCTCACCAGAGTACCTGATAACACCATATACTGTACAGTATACTGGTGTCCCTCACCAGAGTACGCTGCTAACCACCATATACTGTACAGTATAGAAGGACAGTGTCCCTCACCAGAGTATGCTGCTAACCAAATATACATATACCAAGGACTGTCACAGTATAGAAGGAAGGTGTCCTCACCAGAGTGCGCTGCTAAACCATATATAGTATAGAAGGACAGTGTCCTCACCAGAGTATGCTGCTAAACACCATATACTGTACAGTATAGAAGGACAGTGTCCCTCACCAGAGTATGCTGCTAACCACCATATACAGTATAGAAGGGCAGTGTCCCTCACCAGAGTATGCTGCTAAACACCATATACACCATATACTGTACCATATATAGTATAGAAGGACAGTGTCCCTCACCAGAGTATGCTGCTAACCACCATATACTGTACAGTATAGAAGGACAGTGTCCCTCACCAGAGTATGCTGCTAACCACCATATACTGTACAGTATAGAAGGACAGTGTCCCTCACCAGAGTGCGCTGCTAAACACCATATACTGTACAGTATAGAAGGACAGTGTCCCTCACCAGAGTATGCTGCTAACCACCATATAGAGTATAGAAGGACAGTGTCCCTCACCAGAGTACGCTGCCAACCACCATATATAGAATAGAAGGACGGTGTCCCTCACCAGAGTATGCTGCTAACCACCAAGTATAGTATAGAAGGACAGTTTCCCTCACCAGATACGCTGCTAACCACCATATACTGTACAGTATAGATGGAGTGTCCTCACCAGAGTATGCTGCTAACCACCATATACAGTATAGAAGGACAGTGTCCCTCACCAGAGTATGCTGCTAACCACCATATACTGTACAGTATAGAAGGACAGTGTCCCTCACCAGAGTACGCTGCTAACCACCATGTACTGTACAGTATAGAAGGACAGTGTCCCTCACCAGAGTATGCTGCTAACCACCATGTATAGTATAGAAGGACAGTGTCCCTCACCAGAGTATGCTGCTAACCACCAAGTATAGTATAGAAGGACAGTGTCCCTCACCAGAGTACGCTGCTAACCACCATGTATAGTATAGAAGGACAGTGTCCCTCACCAGAGTATGCTGCTAACCACCATATACAGTATAAAAGGATGGTGTCCCTCACCAGAGTATGCTGCTAACCACCATATACTGTATAAAGGACGGTGTCCCTCACCAGAGTATGCTGCTAACCACCATATACTGTATAAAAGGACAGTGTCCCTCACCAGAGTACGCTGCTAACCACCATATACTGTATAAAAGGACAGTGTCCCTCACCAGAGTATGCTGCTAACCACCATATACAGTATAGAAGGACAGTGTCCCTCACCAGAGTATGCTGCTAACCACCATATAAAGTATAGAAGGACAGTGTCCCTCACCAGAGTATGCTGCTAACCACCATATATAGTATAGAAGGACAGTGTCCTCACCAGAGTATGCTGCTAACCACCATATACAGTATAGAAGGACAGTGTCCCTCACCAGAGTGCGCTGCTAACCACCATATATAGTATAGAAGGACAGTGTCCCTCACCAGAGTATGCTGCTAACCACCATATATACAGTATAGAAGGACAGTGTCCCTCACCAGAGTATGCTGCTAACCACCATATATAGTATAGAAGGACAGTGTCCTCACCAGATATACTGCTAACCACCATATACAGTATAGAAGGACAGTGTCCCTCACCAGAGTATGCTGCTAACCACCATATACTGTACAGTATAGAAGGACAGTGTCCCTCACCAGAGTATGCTGCTAACCACCATATACTGTACAGTATAGAAGGACAGTGTCCCTCACCAGAGTACGCTGCTAACCACCATATACTGTACAGTATAGAAGGACGGTGTCCCTCACCAGAGTGTGCTGCTAACCACCATATACAGTATAGAAGGACAGTGTCCTCACCAGAGTATGCTAACCACCATATACAGTATAGAAGGACAGTGTCCCTCACCAGAGTATGCTGCTAACCACCATATATAGTATAGAAGGACAGTGTCCCTCACCAGAGTATGCTGCTAACCACCATATACAGTATAGAAGGACAGTGTCCCTCACCAGAGTATGCTGCTAACCACCATATACTGTACAGTATAGAAGGACGGTGTCCTCACCAGAGTATGCTGCTAACCACCATATATAGTATAGAAGGACAGTGTCCCTCACCAGAGTATGCTGCTAAACCACCATATACTGTACAGTATAGAAGGACGGTGTCCCTCACCAGAGTATGCTGCTAACCACCATATACAGTATAGAAGGACAGTGTCCCTCACCAGAGTATGCTGCTAACCACCATATACTGTAGTATAGAAGGACAGTGTCCCTCACCAGAGTATGCTGCTAACCACCATATACTGTACAGTATAGAAGGACAGTGTCCCTCACCAGAGTATGCTGCTAACCACCATATACAGTATAGAAGGACAGTGTCCCTCACCAGAGTATGCTGCTAAACACCATATACTGTATAGTAAGAAGGACAGTGTCCTCACCAGAGTATGCTGCTAACCACCATATACAGTATAGAAGGACAGTGTCCCTCACCAGAGTATGCTGCTCACCATATACTGTACAGTATAGAAGGACAGTGTCCCTCACCAGAGTATGCTGCTAACCACCATATACTGTACAGTATAGAAGGACAGTGTCCCTCACCAGAGTATGCTGCTAACCACCATATACTGTACAGTATAGAAGGACAGTGTCCTCACCAGAGTGCGCTGCTAAACACCATATACTGTACAGTATAGAAGGACAGTGTCCCTCACCAGAGTATGCTGCTAACCACCATATAGAGTATAGAAGGACAGTGTCCCTCACCAGAGTACGCTGCCAACCACCATATATAGAATAGAAGGACGGTGTCCCTCACCAGAGTATGCTGCTAACCACCAAGTATAGTATAGAAGGACAGTGTCCCTCACCAGAGTACGCTGCTAACCACCATATACTGTACAGTATAGATGGACGGTGTCCCTCACCAGAGTATGCTGCTAACCACCATATACAGTATAGAAGGACAGTGTCCCAGTATAGAAGGACAGTGTCCCTCACCAGAGTACGCTGCTAACCACCATATACAGTATAGAAGGACAGTGTCCCTCACCAGAGTATGCTGCTAACCACCATGTAGTATAGAAGGACAGTGTCCCTCACCAGAGTATGCTGCTAACCACCAAGTATAGTATAGAAGGACAGTGTCCCTCACCAGAGTACGCTGCTAACCACCATGTATAGTATAGAAGGACAGTGTCCCTCACCAGAGTATGCTGCTAACCACCATATACAGTATAAAAGGATGGTGTCCCTCACCAGAGTATGCTGCTAACCACCATATACTGTATAAAAGGACGGTGTCCCTCACCAGAGTATGCTGCTAACCACCATATACTGTATAAAAGGACGGTGTCCCTCACCAGAGTATGCTGCTAACCACCATATACTGTATAAAAGGACGGTGTCCCTCACCAGAGTATGCTGCTAACCACCATATACAGTATAGAAGGACAGTGTCCCTCACCAGAGTATGCTGCTAACCACCATATACAGTATAGAAGGACAGTGTCCCTCACCAGAGTATGCTGCTAACCACCATATAGAGTATAGAAGAACAGTGTCCCTCACCAGAGTACGCTGCCAACCACCATATATAGAATAGAAGGATGTGTCCCTCACCAGAGTATGCTGCTAACCACACAGTACAGTATAGGACAGTGTCCCTCACCAGAGTACGCTGCTAACCACCATGTATAGTATAGAAGGACAGTGTCCCTCACCAGAGTATGCTGCTAACCACCATATACAGTATAAAAGGATGGTGTCCCTCACCAGAGTATGCTGCTAACCACCATATACTGTATAAAGGACAGTGTCCCTCACCAGAGTATGCTGCTAACCACCATATACTGTATAAAAGGACAGTGTCCCTCACCAGAGTACGCTGCTAACCACCATATACAGTATAGAAGGACAGTGTCCTCACCAGAGTATGCTGCTAACCACCATATAGAGTATAGAAGGACAGTGTCCCTCACCAGAGTACGCTGCTAACCACCATATACAGTATAGAAGGACATAGTATGCTGCTAACCACCATATACAGTATAGAAGGACAGTGTCCCTCACCAGAGTATGCTGCTAAACACCATATACAGTATAGAAGGACAGTGTCCCTCACCAGAGTATGCTGCCAACCACCATATATAGAATAGAAGGACGGTGTCCCTCACCAGAGTATGCTGCTAACCACCAAGTATAGTATAGAAGGACAGTGTCCCTCACCAGAGTACGCTGCTAACCACCATGTATAGTATAGAAGGACAGTGTCCCTCACCAGAGTATGCTGCTAACCACCATATACAGTATAAAAGGATGGTGTCCCTCACCAGAGTATGCTGCTAACCACCATATACTGTATAAAAGGACGGTGTCCCTCACCAGAGTAGCTGCTAACCACCATATACTGTATAAAGGACGTTGTCCCTCACCAGAGTACGCTGCTAACCACCATATACTGTATAAAAGGACAGTGTCCCTCACCAGAGTATGCTGCTAACCACCATATACTGTACAGTATAAAAGGACAGTGTCCTCACCAGAGTACGCTGCTAACCACCATATACAGTATAGAAGGACAGTGTCCCTCACCAGAGTATGCTGCTAACCACCATATAGAGTATAGAGGACGGTGTCCCTCACCAGAGTACGCTGCTAACCACCATATACAGTATAGAAGGACAGTGTCCTCACCAGAGTATGCTGCTAACCACCATATACAGTATAGAAGGACAGTGTCCCTCACCAGAGTATGCTGCTAACCACCATATAGAGTATAGATGGACGGTGTCCCTCACCAGAGTACGCTGCTAACCACCACGTATAGTCTGCCACACACAGCTGGATCCTCTCCCTATATCCTCCTAGACCCCAGCTTCCTCTTGAAGGCCTGACAGAGGACATCTGAAAGGCAGAGACAGACTCAGATTGGGTTGCCAGGTTGGGTTGAAGTGGAGGTTTCAGGACCCAGACCCTTACCTGCCAGAAGAAGGTCAACGCCAGACAAGATGTTTCTGGTCCAGACACTCCAACCCACAGATGTTTCTGGTCCAGACACTCCAGCCCACAGATGTTTCTAGTTCAGACACTCCAACCCACAGATGTTTCTGGTCCAGACGCTGCTCTCCAACCTGGTTCAGACGCTCCAACCCACAGATGTTTCTGGTCCAGACGCTCCAACCCACAGATGTTTCTGGTCCAGACGCTGCTCTCCAACCCACAGATGTTTCTGGTCCAGACGCTGCTCTCCAACCCACAGATGTTTCTGGTCCAGACGCTGCTCTCCAACCCACAGATGTTTCTGGTCCAGACGCTGCTCTCCAACCCACAGATGTTTCTGGTCCAGACACTCCAACCCACAGATGTTTCTGGTCCAGACGCTGCTCTCCAACCCACAGATGTTTCTGGTCCAGACACTCCAACCCACAGATGTTTCTGGTCCAGACACTCCAACCCACAGATGTTTCTAGTTCAGATCGTTGAGACAGACAGGTCTGGTGACATTGAGGTTGGACTCAATCTACCACCTGGTCTAAAGTAGTGCACTACATAGGGATTAGAGTGCCATAAAGTCCTGGTCTAAAGTAGTGCACTACATAGGGATTAGTGTGCCATAGGGTTCTGGACTAAAGTAGTGTACTACATAGGGAATAGTATGCCATAGGGTTCTGGTCTAAAGTAGTGCACTACATAGGGATTAGAGTGCCATAAAGTCCTGGTCTAAAGTAGTGCACTACATAGGGATTAGTGTGCCATAGAGCCCTGGTCTAAAGTAGTGCACTACAAAGGGATTAGTGTTCCATTTGGGAATCAGCACTATGGGTTATTTTTGGAAACACTACTGATGGACCTGAGAGTTACAAACTGGCCTTCTCCATCAGCAAACCCCAAAAACTATTCTAATCCACTGCCTCTTCAGTTCTGTCAAATAAAACCTGTCAAGCTAAGTAGCACAAAGCGTACCTGTCTTCACAAAGGTGAACAAAAGAACATTACGTCTATTTGTCTTCTTGAACGAAAGGAATTTGGAGGAGGTGGCTAGGGCCGGCTAGAGATGCCAGAGGAGGGAACCACAAAAAAATGTAGCACAACTCAGGCATCAGTTGGCAAGCCTATTTTTTTTTTATTATGTAAAAAAAAACTAGAAAATGATGCACTTTACCTGGATACAACATGCCCTGTTCTGGAGACCAAGGTGTGAAATTGAGCAATGTGTGTTTTTCCTAAATATGTTCTCCCGTCCAGGTAAAGGGGTTTAGCGCAAACAGTCCTCCCACCTGTAACTAAGCAGACATGCTGTCACAGAGCCGACGGGGCCTTACACAACACACCTATCTATAGCTGCAGGGGGAATATCTTGGAATGGCATTAACTAAAATCATAGGCGGTGTGTGTGTGTGTGTGTCATAGTCACATTCACACACCGCTCGTCTGTCATTCAACCAACGGAATGTGTAATATCACACTCACCTATTAATATGAACGTGTCATTTAGCAGACGCTCTTATCCAGAGAGACTTACAGGACCGATTTACTGTCGTGCAAAAAGGGATATTGAATTGTGTTTTGGTTGCCAACGCAACCAAATAATCAACATTCTGAAGGAGATCCAGAGAGACTTACAGAGGCAATTAGGGATAAGTGCCTTGCTCAAGGGCACGACAGATGTTCACCTAGTCGGCTCGGGGATTCAAACCAGCAACCTTTCAGTTACTAACCCAACGCTCTTAACCGCTAGGCTATTGGATTCACGTCTCTATCTCAACCAACAATCTAAGTTTAAAAATAAAATAAAAAATAGGACTAAATCTAATCAAACTTGAAATGCATTTTAAATAAAGTTGGATTTGATTTAGTCCTATTCTTTAACTTTGATTCTTGGTTGAAATGGAGACATTAATCCAACATATCAATTATTATTAATTTATAGACAAACTGGAATTAAAGCCAGTGCCACAAAATATACTTCTCCTTCAAAATGTTGATATTTAGTTGCTTTGACAACCAAAACATAATTCAATATCCCTTTTGCACGACAGTAAATAGTCTATTAACTTGTGGACTAGTGAAAGAGCAGTTGGAAAACGGGGAAGGGTTGGGTTGTGTGTTGAAGATGCCCCACTTCACTTTAAAATACATCACTCGTTGCTTAATAAAGCCACACCCCAGGTACACCTACCAAACGAGGCAAACATATCTCCTCTGTTCAAGAAAGTACATGAACGTTTTGGGAAACTGTGTCGTTCGGTACAAACCGTTCCCGCAACGTAGCAAACGTTCAAACAAAACTGAACACACCCCTCTCTTAGGTCACATTAATGTTCTATTATACAAATGGGAGGGTCTAATCATGAATGCTAATTAGTTCAAACCGCATTCCAACAGGTGTCTATTTCACAAGATACCGCTGGCTAAATCTAGACATTAAAATGCCTATTTACTCTGTTCCATCTGACTGCGCAATCCACAGCCAGGCAATTTATAAACCTGATCTCCACTATAAAAAGCATCTAGACATTATATCACATTTCTTTTAGACTAACATTTAGTTTTCAACAGCGGAGATGTGTATAAACCTTTGCTGTCTGAACGACTGGGACGACTGTCCATAGATACAGAACCAAAAGACTGAACGACTGGGTCGCGTCCATAGATACAGAACCAAAAGACTGAACGACTGGGTCGCGTCCATAGATACAGAACCAAAAGACTGAACGACTGGGTCGCGTCCATAGATACAGAACCAAAAGACTGAACGACTGGGTCGCGTCCATAGATACAGAACCACTGGGTCGCGTCCATAGATACAGAACCAAAAGACTGAACGACTGGGTCGCGTCCATAGATACAGAACCAAAAGACTGAACGACTGGGTCGCGTCCATAGATACAGAAAAAGAAACGACATAGATACAGAACAAAAGACTGAACGACTGGGTCGCGTCCATAGATACAGAACTAAAAGACTGAACGACTCGCGTCCATAGATACAGAACAAAAGACTGAACTGGGTCGCGTCCATAGATACAGAACCAAAAGACTGACTGTGAACGACTGGGTCGCGTCCATAGATACAGAACCAAAAGACTGAACGATCGCGTCCTGGGATCTGGGTCGCGTCCATAGATACAGAACTAAAAGACTGAACGACTGGGTCGCATCCATAGATACAGAACTAAAAGACTGAACGACTGGGTCGCATCCATAGATACAGAACTAAAAGACTGAACGACTGGGTCGCATCCATAGATACAGAACTAAAAGACTGAACGACTGGGTCGCATCCATAGATACAGAACCAAAAGACTGAACGAGACTCGCATCATCTGGCAACGAGCCGACAGAACAAACGACCAGCCGGTTTGGGTAGCAACCCTAGATTTGACTCGGGACTATATCTTGTGGAAGAGCATGAATAAATGAATTATTAAATAAACGTTTTTAATGTGAAATCGAAGCCGGTGTTTGGGGGATGTATTGGCATGGTTTGCCAGCCCGATACCAACAACACCTGGGCCAATATATCCTCCTAAACACCAGCTTCTCTGGGCACACGATCGATTAAATAATGCCCCAAAAGGTTCTTGTCAAATACCTTGCTAGTTCTGCAATAAACTACCTTAGCTTTCACCTCTCACCTCAAAAAATGTTTTCATGACGATAGAATATAAAATGAGTTGGGGGGCTGACATTAGCTAGGTAGAAACATAAACATTGGATGGGGTCATGTTCAACTGACCATTAGCTAACTAACATTGACTCTAGCTTGAGTCTGTGTAACTTATTGGTTTGGAGTCAAACCATTACACAAGACCCCAGATGTTGTGTCCCAAAGCAAACTGGCCCCAATGCCTTCCTAGCATGAGGCTGGCTAGCATGCTAACAGCTAACTTTAACTAGCTAGATATTCTGAAAGCTAAATTAGGATCGTTGTCAGAGGTAAAGTTGGTTATAGTGTCAAATATTGGGAATAAAAACTCTCAAAATAACCTTTAACAAAACCCTAAAAGTTACACTGCACAATTACTAACATGATTTGACCTTTTAACGGGCTACAAATCTAACTTTATAAACTTACCAGTGAATCTCCAACATCTGTCCACAGAGTTGCTATGTAGCTAGTGGCTGGTTTCCACTAGATAACACAGCCACAAAGTCGGATACATCGCAAAAAAAAATGGTATGAAAACAAAAATATATATATTTTTGGTCTTAATTTAGGGGTAGGCATAAAGTTAGCATTTTGGTTAAAGTTAGTGGTAAAGTTAGGTTAAAAATCCGATTTTAAGAAGATAATTTGTAGAAATGGGCGGGGTTTATGACTTTGTGACTGTGTTAACTAGTGACGACCCGTAGCTTGTGGAGTGATACAAGCGTGTGATTGGTTACTGTTTAGACATGCGATTGAGTTTACACGGTTTTATTGGACTAGACACGTGTGACTGACTCAGTGCAAACGTGGTCTCTAGTAGGTTGGACATACTGTAGCTAGGTCAAATACATGTCCCCCTGACCGTTCTGTTGGACATACTGTTGCTAGGTCAAATACATGTCCCCCTGACCGTTCTGTTGGACATACTGTTGCTAGGTCAAATACATGTCCCCCGACCGTTCTGTTGGACATACTGTTGCTAGGTCAAATACATGTCCCCCTGACCGTTCTGTTGGACATACTGTTGCTAGGTCAAATACATGTCCCCCTGACCGTTCTGTTGGACATACTGTTGCTAGGTCAAATACATGTCCCCTGACCGTTCTGTTGGACATACTGTTGCTAGGTCAAATACATGTCCCCCTGACCGTTCTGTTGGACATACTGTTGCTAGGTCAAATACAGACCGTTCTGTTGGACATACTGTTGCTAGGTGAAAATACTGCTTGTGTTCTCTACAGTGACATGTACCCCAAATGGCACCTATTCCTATATAGTGCACTACTTTTAACCAGAGCCCTATGGGTCCTGGTCTAAAGTAGTGCACTATATAGGGAATAGGTTGCCATAGGGCTCTGGTCTAAAGTAGTGCACTATATAGGGAATAGGGTGCCATAGGGCTCTGGCCTAAAGTAGTGCACTATATAGGGAACAGGGTGCCATTTGGGACTAAAAGAAGCCTCTGGATGTGCCAGATACCCTTCTTGGAAAGGCAGGACGTGCCCCACTTCAGAGGTGATGGGGGGGAAGACGAACCCACTGACATGATTCTTATTGTTAATGACATCTGTGTATTGACAGACCTGATATTTATTTATTTTATCCTTTATTTAACTAGGCAAGTCAGTTAAAGAACAACTTCTTATTGTCAATGACAGTGTAGGAACAGTGGGTTAACTGCCTTGGTCAGGGGGGCAGAACGACAGCATCCTCAGTGTCCTTCAGAGTGGGAATTAGAGATATAGAAATAAAGCACGTGACCAACAGGTATTCATTCAGAAAAAAACACACTTTATAATTTATTCACTTTATAATTGATTCACTTTGTTTCTGGGCAAGAGCCAAAGGTAACATTTTGGCTCAGATATGTTTCATTAAACACAACAACCCGTCCCATGGCAGATAAACACTAAATCATCGTTTCAAAGCAAAAAAATAGTCATAAAAAAAAGAAAAGGACGTCAGAACATTTCCTATGTCGTGTTGTGATAGTTAGAGATCGAAACGGTTTGACTGACAAAGAGCATAATAACTTAAACAACAACGTTGACAAGCAGCTAAAGCAGCTCAAATAAAACAATGTTCAGCTGCACTCGGTGTTCCAGGCAAGCAGTTGGTACCACACTAGTCAAGGGTTATGAGGCAAGCAATTGGTACCACACTAGTCAAGGGTTATGAGGCAAGCAGTTGGTACCACACTAGTCAAGGGTTATGAGGCAAGCAGTTGGTACCACACTAGTCAAGGGTTATGAGGCAAGCAGCTGGTACCACACAAGGGTTATGAGGCAAGCAGCTGGTACCTGGTACCACACTAGTCAAGGGTTATGAGGCAAGCAGCTGGTGCCACACTAGTCAAGGGTTATGAGGCAAGCAGTTGGTACCACACAAGGGTTATGAGGCAAGCAGCTGGTACCACACTAGGGTTATGAGGCAAGCAGCTGGTACCACACTAGTCATGAGGCAAGCAGCTGGTACCACACTAGTCATGAGGCAAGCAGCTGGTACCACACTAGTCAAGGGTTTAATACCCCTCAAGGGTTTGCACCCTTTTCTCTTAAAGTCCTATACAGGCCTATGGTGGGCCCTTTTCCAGAGCAATGCACTATAAAGGGAATAGGGTTTAATCCCTAATTGGAGGGCCCTGGTCCAGAGCAATGCACTATAAAGGGAATAGGGAGGGCCCTGGTCCAGAACAATGCACTATAAAGGGAATAGGGAGGGCCCTGGTCCAGAACAATGCACTATAAAGGGAATAGGGAGGGCCCTGGTCCAGAACAGGGAATAGGGAGGGCCCTGGTCCAGAACAGGGAATAGGGAGGGCCCTGGTCCAGAACAGGGAATAGGGAGGGCCCTGGTCCAGAACAGGGAATAGGGAGGGCCCTGGTCCAGAACAGGGAATAGGGAGGGCCCTGGTCCAGAACAGGGAATAGGGAGGGCCCTGATCCAGAACAGGGAATAGGGAGGGCCCTGGTCCAGAACAGGGAATAGGGAGGGCCCTGGTCCAGAACAGGGAATAGGGTGGGCCCTGGTCCAGAACAGGGAATAGGGTGGGCCCTGGTCCAGAACAGGGAATAGGGAGGGCCCTGGTCCAGAACAGGGAATAGGGAGGGCCCTGGTCCAGAACAGGGAATAGGGAGGGCCCTGGTCCAGAACAGGGAATAGGGAGGGCCCTGGTCCAGAACAGGGAATAGGGAGGGCCCTGGTCCAGAACAGGGAATAGGGAGGGCCCTGGTCCAGAACAGGGAATAGGGAGGGCCCTGGTCCAGAACAATGCACTATAAAGGGAACAGGGTGCCATTTGGGACAAAAACCAATCGTTTCTTCTTACAAGGCACAACATCCCTCATGTTAAACACATCACCTTTGCTGATTGGAGAGTTTGTGGGTCTTAACATTACAATAAACCACTGAATGATGGTCCTGGAGAGAGATATTTACAGGAGGTTATATCCCTATGGGCCTCTGGATTGTACTCTCTAAGGACAGTATGGAGGGAAGAACTGTAAGTATTTATTTGTTAGGGAAAACTGATTGTTTACGTCGCCACATTATAGACCCAGTATCAATGAGCTCGGGCTTTAAATTATTAAATTAAATTAAGATTTCATGTGAATCTTTGGCAAAAGAAAACCAACAAAAACCACCATGTACCAATCCATTATACATTGAACTAATTCATCAGTAAAACAACTCCTTTACATAAATACAGAATAAAACAGAGTGCTAATCTCAGCTGAATGTATTATTAAGATAGGCGTGTGTTAAGATATTGGACAAGGTAAAACACAGGAGGGGGGGTAATGTTGTGTCTCTACCGGGATAACATGCCGATGAGATAGGAGAGGAGGTGGTAGGGAACTCTCACAGAACATCATACTGGTTTCTATATCAGATTAGACACTATACTGTCTGTCTGTCTGTCTGTCTGTCTGTCTGTCTGTCTGTCTGTCTGTCTGTCTGTCTGTCTGTCTGTCTGTGTCTGTCTGTCTGTCTGTCTGTCTGTCTGTCTGTCTGTCTGTCTGTCTGTCTGTCTGTCTGTCTGTCTGTCTGTCTGTCTGTCTGTCTGTCTGTCTGTCTGTCTGTCTGTCTGTCTGTCTGTCTGTCTGTCTGTCTGTCTGTCTGTCTGTCTGTCTGTGTGTGTGTGTGTGTGTGTGTGTGTGTGTGTCTGTGTGTCTGTCTGTCTGCCTGTCACCTTTGACAACTGTCCTCCCGCTTTACACATCAAGCGAAAGCAGACCCTAAATCATCACGTTCCCCCTCTGACCTGACAGTTACAGTAGAATACACAACAGACTGAGGCAATGGATGATGTCATCACATCAAAAAGGGAAATAGTGACTTTAACTCTTCTACAAACGTTGGTCATTTTTTAAATAAAACAGTTCTTCTGTAGCTCGGCAAAGATTTTTTTCATTTTCTTTATTTTATTATTTTTTTTTTACAAAGAAAATGTCTTCTGTAATTTTTTATATAAGAGAAACACTGATAAATACATGTTTAAAAACCAAGGTTATAGGTGTTTAGTCTTAACATACGGCTGCATTGGGTTGACACAGGCCATAAAGGACAGGCAGAGAGAGGGACTGAAAGGTGAAGTGCTGTTTAAAGTCACCAAGGGGGCGATTCTTAGGGGTTATTTCCCAAATCACATTCCCTATTGCCAATATAGTGCACTACTTTTGACCAGAGCCCCATAGACCCTATAGTAGTGCACTATGTAGGGGTTAGGGGTGCCAAATACGAGGCAGGCTGTGATTGACCTGCTCTGACTGTACATGATGAGAGAAACAGAGAAAGTCCTACTACCTGTCGCATGGACTAGTGGGTTAAATATACATCATATTCAATGCTGTGTCTCCCCCTGGGCATCCTGAGGTCCAGGTTCATCACTACTGAGTGGATGAGAGGAATATCCAATGCTGTGTCTCCCCTGGGCGTCCTGAGGTCCAGGTTCATCACTACTGAGAGGATGAGAGGAATATTCAATGCTGTGTCTCCCCCTGGGCGTCCTGAGGTCCAGGTTCATCACTACTGAGTGGATGAGAGGAATATCCAATGCTGTGTCTCCCCCTGGGCGTCCTGAGGTCCAGGTTCATCACTACTGAGTGGATGAGAGGAATATCCAATGCTGTGTCTCCCCCTGGGCATCCTGAGGTCCAGGTTCATCACTACTGAGAGGATGAGAGGAATATCCAATGCTGTGTCTCCCCTGGGCGTCCTGAGGTCCAGGTTCATCACTACTGAGAGGAATATCCAATGCTGTGTCTCCCCCTGGGCGTCCTGAGGTCCAGGTTCATCACTACTGAGAGGAATATCCAATGCTGTGTCTCCCCCTGGGCGTCCTGAGGTCCAGGTTCATCACTACTGAGTGGATGAGAGGAGTAGGTCTGCAGACATCACAAACAGATCTGGGACCAGGCGATGCTGGCTCTGGGCTGGGGTCATCAAGCATCGATGCTGGCTCTGGGCTGGGGTTTGGGAAATGTATGAAATTAAAAACTTTCCTGATAATCTCATGGCCTGGTCTCATATCTGCTTGTGCTGTCTTGTCAACTCCTATGGTTGTTGTTATTGCTGTTTGGCCTGACCATGACCTGACCTGACCATAGGAGTTGTTTGTAATGTATGTCTGAACCAATCAGGAATCCGGATCTGGTCATCAATCAACAACACTCTCTCTGGGCTGGTGTTTAGGAAGTTTATAAAGTTGGTGCTTTCAGCCCTGTCTTCTCCCTCTTTGATCTCTCTCTCTCTCTCTACCTCCCTCTCTGTCTCTCTCTCTCGCTCTCTCTACCTCCCTCTCTCTACCTCCCTCTCTCTCTCTACCTCCCTTTCTCTCTCTCTCTCTACCTCCCTCTCTCTCTCTACCTCCCTCTCTCTCTCTCTCTCTGTCTGTCTCTCCCTCTCTCTCTACTTCCCTCTCTCTCTCTACCTCCCCTCTCTCTCTCTCTCTCTGTCTGTCTGTCTCTCCCTCTCTCTCTCTCCCTCTCTCTCTACTTCCCTCTCTCTCTCTACCTCTATCCCCTCTCTCTCTACCTCTCCCCCTCTCTCTCTCTCTACCTCCCTCCCTCTCTCTCTCTACCTCCCTCTCTCTATCTCTACCTCCCTCTCTCTCCCCTTCTCTATCTCTACCTCCCTCTACCTCTCCCTCTCTCTCTCTCTACCTCCCTCTCTCTCTCTCTACCTCTCCTCTCTCTCTCTCTCTGCCTCCCCCTCTCTCTCTCTCTCTCTCTGCCCCCCTCTCTCTCTACCTCCCTCTCTCTATCTCTACCTCCCTTTCTCTCTCTACCTCCCTTTCTCTCTCTCTACCTCTCTCTCCCCTCCCTCTCTCTCTCTCTCTCTCTCTCTCTCCTCCCTCTCTCTCCCCCTCTCTCTCTCTCCCCCTCTCCTCTCTCCCCTTCTCTATCTCTAGTACCTTACCTCCGCTCTCCCTACAGCCTGGAATGGAACCAGGGTCTGTGGTACCACTGCTCCCGAGTGGAGCCCTTAACTGCAGTGCTAGAGGGTTTGGCGGGTCATGTGGCCGGAGGACGCATGGCCCAGCATCTCCGCCTTCGCCTCTTGGCTCATCGCACCGAGCGACTCTTTGTGGGGAAGGTGCCTGCGATGAGACAAGATCATAATTGGGAGACATTGGGGGGCTTAAAAAAGCTGGAATTATATATATTTAATTATATTATATATTATAAGCTGATTTAACTAGGACAAATGTTTTTCGTCTCTCTTTTCTTGTGGAACCAGGGGGGAGTAGGAGAGCTGTGATACAGCCTGGAATGGAACCAGGGTCTGAGGAGATTTAGACCGCTGGATACAGCCTGGAATGGAACCAGGGTCTGAGTGAGAGGAGCCCTTAAAGGCGGAGGCGGGTCATGGAGAGGAGAGGAGAGGGAGGAGAGGAGAGGAGATGAGAGGAGAGGATAAGGAGAGGAGACAAGGGGTAAGAAGAAGAAAAATATATATATTATATTATATAAGTGAAGGTTAGGCAGGACAAATGTTTTCTCTCTCTCTTTTCTTGTGGGAGGGGAGGAGGAGAGGAGAGGAGGAGAGGAGAGGAGAGGAGGAGGAGAGGAGAGGAGAGGAGGGAGGAGAGGAGAGGAGAGGAGAGGAGAGGAGAGGAGAGGAGAGGAGAGGAGAGGGAGAGGAGAGGGAGGAGGAGGAGAGAGGAGCAGAGGAGAGGAGAGGAGGAGGAGGAGAGGAGAGGGAGGAGGAGGAGAGGAGGGAGGAGAGGGGGAGGAGGAGAGGGAGGAGGAGAGGAGAGGAGGAGGGGAGAGGGAGAGGAGAGGAGAGGAGAGGAGGAGAGGAGAGGGAGAGGAGAGGAGAGGAGAGGAGAGGAGAGGAGAGGAGAGGAGAGGAGAGGAGAGGAGAGGAGAGGGAGGAGAGGAGAGGAGAGGAGAGGGAGGAGGAGAGGAGAGGAGAGGAGAGTACTACTGGGGGTTGAATGGAGCGTTTGATGTTAGATGGACCCACCCCATAAGGCCTGGGTAATGTGGCCGTCCGGCTGTAGACAGATATATTTCCCAAATCGGCTTACATCTTGACATTAACTTATATTCAAGTGTATGAAACAGACAGGGCAGAACCTCGACCCCTGCAGGGAGCTGGGGGGGAGGTAGAACCAATCAGGGACCAGGATCTGGTCTTCAATCAACAACACTCTCTCTGGAAACTGGTATTGTTTTACCACATGGTCGGACGCCCTGCGATATCCCTGTAACCCTGGTACCATCAATGCACTTATGTACATATTCTTTATCTTACACTGTATAAGCTGTTTTCACATCAGTTAGATTACTTGTTGGTTATTACTGCATTGTCCTCTGTCCCAAATTTGCTACACCGCATTAACATTGCTAACCATGTGTATGTGACAAATAAAATTTGATTTGATTTGATTTGGTCAAAAGTAGTGCACTATATAGGGAATAGGGTGCTCATTATGGGATGCTCATTATACTTCCTCAATATCATCATCGCTGTATTAGTCCAACATCCTGTGTGTGTGTGTGTGTGTGTGTGTGTGTGTGTGTGTGTGTGTGTGTGTCTGTGTGTGTAGTGACTGTAGAGACGGTGGATCCAGAGTTATTGAAGGAGATGATGACTCGTCGTCTGGAAGGAGAAGTAGCAAGCTGAGGGGGTTGGACGGCCTGAGCTGGTGTGTGTGTGTGTGTGTGGTTGGGTGTCTGTTCTGTTGTTGAGTGTGTGAGGCAGTGAGGGACGTGATTGCCCATAAAAGCTGATTTGAAATCAGTCTTGTGTTGTTCTCCCTAGTAGGTATTGGTTAGGGACTTGGTTGAGTAAGCTGGTCCTAGATCTGGGTCGCTGGGCAAGTCCAGAGATGTGGTTGGAGCCATTACAGCTGAGTGGGCCCTCTGCTGCGCGCCAGCGGCTCACTGCCAGGAGGGGGCGCTGTGACCAGGCTCCTCAGGTACACACAGGGGTTCCTCCTCCGCCCTAGACCCTGGGCCAGGGGGGGAGGGGGCGGGGGGCCAGGGGGCCTCACAGAGGATGACATGAGGGGCTGCAGCTCCTGCTCCTGATCAGACAAGGCTCCCTCTTCCTCCTCCTTCTCCTCTCCTCCTGGAGGAAACTCAAACCGAGCGATGCCCTGAGCCACTATTGACCCAGCCCCTCTGGATCCAAAACCAGAGCCACTAACTCCACTACCAGAGTATGAGACAGGACGCTGCCCTCCCAGCCTGGAGAGGCGCTGACGCGGGGTGTAAGGGCTCTACGGGGCCCGGCGGAGAGGCCAGGCTCTCTAAGGAGGAGATGCTCTGGTTCCACGCCTGCTGCAGGTCTATGGGGATGATTTTAGTAGCTTCCATGGAAACACACACCGGCAGGGTTCCGATGCCGCCCTTCCAGGGCAGGTTCCTCTCACTGCAGGTGGGGGAGGGCGGGGCCATGGAGGGCTCTGACACACCTCCAGACCAGCCGGGACTGAGACAGGACACAGGTCAGACAGAGGGGAATACAGTCAGGATTCTGTATTAGTACAGTATTTAGACAGGGACACCAGGCCATTTTCTCAGGTTTCTAGTCTCTCCTGTGTCAATGTGTCCTTACCAGATTTGGGTCGTTCTTTGGGCGTGTCTGGAACCTTTCGAGCCACAAAGGTGATGCCAACGTCCTCCTCCTTCTCTGGCTCCAAGTGTTCGCCCTTCTCATCCTCCACTCCACTGGCACCACCACAGGATCTGAGGGCATCACAGACACATGGTACCCACAATGCACCACCACAGGATCTGAGGGGCATCACAGACACATGAACACCACAGTACCCACAATGCACCACCACAGGATCTGAGGGGGCATCACAGACACATGAACACTACAGTACCCACAATGCACCACCACAGGATCTGAGAGGACATCACAGACACATGAACACATAATCTGCTCAGACCCCAACCAAGGAACATCAAAAGTCGTGCTATAAATTCACAGACAACACAAAGATTCCTTGATGTCCTTCCAGATTCCCTCTGTCAACCCAAGGACGCCAGAGGACAAAAATCAGTTAACCACCTAACTGAGGAACTCAAATTAACCTTACGCAATACCCTAGATGCAGTTGCACCCCTAAAAACTAAAAACATTTCTCATAAGAAACTAGCTCCCTGGCACACAGAAAATACCCGAGCTCTGAAGCAAGCTTCCAGAAAATTGGAACGGAAATGGCGCCACACCAAACTGGAAGTCTTCCGACTAGCTTGGAAAGACAGTACCGTGCAGTACCGAAGAGCCCTTACTGCTGCTCGATCATCCTATTTTTATAACTTAATTGAGGAAAATAAGAACAATCCGAAATTCCTTTTTCTGTCGCAAAGCTAACTAAAAAAGCAGCATTCCCCAGAGAGGATGACTTTCACTTTAGCAGTGATAAATTCATGAACTTCTTTGAGGAAAGATTATGATTATTAGAAAGCAAATTACGGACTCCTCTTTAAATCTGCGTATTCCTTCGAAGCTCAGTTGTCCTGAGTCTGCACAACTCTCCCAGGACCTAGGATCAAGAGAGACGCTCAAGTGTTTTAGTAATATATCTCTTGACACAATGATGAAAATAATCATGGCCTCTAAACCTTTTAATTTTAATGGCATTGGACCGAGGCTCTGCATCTGTCCTCGTGCTCCTAGACCTTAGTGCTGCTTTTGATACCATCGATCACCACATTCTTTTGAGAGATTGGAAACCCAAATTGGTCAACACGGACAAGTTCTGGCCTGGTTTAGATCTTATCTGTCGGAAAGATATCAGTTTGTCTCTGTGAATGGTTTGTCCTCTGACAAATCAACTGTAAATGTCGGTGTTCCTCAAGGTTCCGTTTTAGGACCACTATTGTTTTCACTATATATTTTACCTCTTGGGGATGTTATTCGAAAACATAATGTTAACTTTCACTGCTATGCGGATGACACACAGCTGTACATTTCAATGAAATGGTGAAGCCCCAAAATTGCCCTCGCTAGAAGCATGTGTTTCAGACATAAGGAAGTGGATGGCTGCAAACTTTCTACTTTTAAACTCGGACAAAACAGAGATGCTTGTTCTAGGTCCCAAGAAACAAAGAGATCTTCTGTTGAATCTGACAATTAATCTTAATGGTTGTACAGTCGTCTCAAATAAAACTGTGAAGGACCTCGGCGTTACTCTGGACCCTGATCTCTCTTTTGAAGAACATATCAAGACCATTTCAAGGACAGCTTTTTTCCATCTACGTAACATTGCAAAAATCAGAAACTTTCTGTCCAAAAATGACGCAGAAAAATTCATCCATGCTTTTGTTACTTCTAGGTTAGACTACTGCAATGCTCTACTTTCCGGCTACCCGGATAAAGCACTAAATAAACTTCAGTTGGTGCTAAATACGGCTGCTAGAATCCTGACTAGAACCAAAAATTTGATCATATTACTCCAGTGCTAGCCTCGCTACACTGGCTTCCTGTCAAGGCAAGGGCTGATTTCAAGGTTTTACTGCTAACCTACAAAACATTACATGGGCTTGCTCCTACCTATCTCATGTCAGAGACGCAAACTCGGTCTCAACCTTTAAGTCCTACTGAAGACTTATCTCTTCAGTGGTCATATGATTGAGTGTAGTCTGGCCCAGGAGTGTGAAGGTGAACGGAAAGGCTCTGGAGCAACGAACCGCCCTTGCTGTCTCTGCCTGGCCGGTTCCCCTCTTCCCACTGGGATTCTCTGCCTCTAACCCTATTACAGGGGCTGAGTCACTGGCTTACTGGGGCTCTCTCATGCCGTCCCTGGAAAGGGTGCGTCACCTGAGTGGGTTGATTCACTGATGTGGTCATCCTGTCTGGGTTGGCGCCCCCCCTTGGGTTGTGCCATGGCGGAGATCTTTGTGGGCTATACTCAGCCTTGTCTCAGGATGGTAAGTTGGTGGTTGAAGATATCCCTCTAGTGGTGTGGGGCTGTGCTTTGGCAAAGTGGGTGGGGTTATATCCTTCCTGTTTGGCCCTGTCTGGGGGTGTCCTCGGATGGGGCCACAGTGTCTCCTGACACCTCCTGTCTCAGCCTCCAGTATTTATGCTGCAGTAGTTAATGTGTCGGGGGGCTAGGGTCAGTTTGTTATATCTGGAGTACCTCTCCTGTCCTATTCGGTGTCCTGTGTGAATCTAAGTGTGCGTTCTCTAATTCTCTCTTTCTCTCTCTCTCTCTCTCTCTCTCTCTCTCTCTCTCTCTCTCTCTCTCGGAGGACCTGAGCCCTAGGACCATGCCCCAGGACTACCTGACATGATGACTCCTTGCTGTCCCCAGTCCACCTGGCCGTGCTGCTGCTCCAGTTTCAACTGTTCTGCCTTATTATTATTCGACCATGCTGGTCATTTATGAACATTTGAACATCTTGGCCATGTTCTGTTATAAATCTCCACCCGGCACAGCCAGAAGAGGACTGGCCACCCCACATATGCTCTCTCTAATTCTCTCTTTCTTTCTCTCTCTCGGAGGACCTGAGCCCTAGGACCATGCCCCAGGACTACCTGACATGATGACTCCTTGCTGTCCCCAGTCCACCTGACCGTGCTGCTGCTCCAGTTTCAACTGTTCTGCCTTATTATTATTTATGAACATTTGAACATCTTGGCCATGTTCTGTTATAATCTCCACCCGGCACAGCCAGAAGAGGACTGGCCACCCCACATAGCCTGGTTCCTCTCTAGGTTTCTTCCTATGTTTTGGCCTTTCTAGGGAGTTTTTCCTAGCCACCGTGCTTCTACACCTGCATTGCTTGCTGCTTGGGGTTTTAGGCTGGGTTTCTGTACAGCACTTTGAGATATCAGCTGATGTACGAAGGGCTATATAAATAAATTTGATTTGATTTGAATACTACAGTACCCACAATGCACCACCACAGGATCTGAGAGGGCATCACAGACACATGAACTCTACAGTACCCACAATGCACCTTCACAGGCTCTGAGGGTACATCACAGACACATGAACACTACAGTACCCACAATGCACCACGATAGGATCGGAGGAGGCATCATAGACACATGAACACTACCCTACCCACAATGCACCACCATAGGATCGGAGGAGGCATCATAGACACATGAACAATATCGATCATGATCAATGATAGCAACTATCTTTTATAACCAACTCCTATGCTCTGTCCCAGTGTCCACACTTACATACTACCTAGTGTGAACCAATGTCATGCCTGAGCATCCTAGATAATGTACTAGTGTGGATATTGGAACGTAGCCCTAGATTCCAGAACCCACAGAAATAGTTTGAGCGAGTGAGAACTGGGAACACAGGTTATGAAGGAATGCTATTGTAATCACTGAGGCCTGACTTCATTTCCAGTGTGTTTCAGGGAGTGACTCACCTTTGTCCTGCCAGCTGACGTTCCGTCGAGGTTTGTCGTTGAGGTCCTGTTCTTTAACATCTGATCCTCTCCGCTGTAGGAGGGAGAGAAAACACCCGTTAGAATGTCTATTACAGGCAGGACCCACAGTAAACCGGGCAGGACCCACAGAAAAACCAGGCAGGACCCACAGGAAACCAGGCAGGACCCACAGGAAACCAGGCAGGACCCACAGGAAACCAGGCAGGACCCACAGGAAACCAGGCAGGACCCACAGGACCAGGAAACCAGGCAGGACCCACAGGAAACCAGGCAGGACCCACAGGAAACCAGGCAACGATCAGGCAACGATCTAGCAACGATTAAAACATTCCCTAACCAGAAACCGTGGATTGATGGCAGCATTCGTGTGAAACTGAAGGCACGAACCACTGCTTTTAATCAGGGCAAGGTGTCTGGTAACATGACTGAATACAAACAGTGCAGCTATTCCCTCCGCAAGGCTATCAAACAAGCTAAGCGCCAGTACAGAGACAAAGTAGAATCTCAATTCAACGGCTCAGACACAAGAGGCATGTGGCAGGGTCTACAGTCAATCACGGACTACAGGAAGAAACCCAGCCCAGTCACGGACCAGGATGTCTTGCTCCCAGGCAGACTAAATAACTTTTTGCCCGCTTTGAGGACAATACAGTGCCACTGACACGGCCTGCAACGAAAACATGCGGTCTCTCCTTCACTGCAGCCGAAGTGAGTAAGACATTTAAACGTGTTAACCCTCGCAAGGCTGCAGGCCCAGACGGCATCCCCAGCCGCGCCCTCAGAGCATGCGCAGACCAGCTGGCCGGTGTGTTTACGGACATATTCAATCAATCCCTATACCAGTCTGCTGTTCCCACATGCTTCAAGAGGGCCACCATTGTTCCTGTTCCCAAGAAAGCTAAGGTAACTGAGCTAAACGACTACCGCCCCGTAGCACTCACATCCGTCATCATGAAGTGCTTTGAGAGACTAGTCAAGGACCATATCACCTCCACCCTACCTGACACCCTTGACCCACTCCAATTTGCTTACCGCCCAAATAGGTCCACAGACGATGCAATCTCAACCACACTGCACACTGCCCTAACCCATCTGGACAAGAGGAATACCTATGTGAGAATGCTGTTCATCGACTACAGCTCGGCATTCAACACCATAGTACCCTCCAAGCTCGTCATCAAGCTCGAGACCCTGGGTCTCGACCCCGCCCTGTGCAACTGGGTACTGGACTTCCTGACGGGCCGCCCCCAGGTGGTGAGGGTAGGCAACAACATCTCCTCCCCGCTGATCCTCAACACTGGGGCCCCACAAGGGTGCGTTCTGAGCCCTCTCCTGTACTCCCTGTTCACCCACGACTGCGTGGCCATGCACGCCTCCAACTCAATCATCAAGTTTGCGGACGACACAATAGTGGTAGGCTTGATTACCAACAACGACGAGACGGCCTACAGGGAGGAGGTGAGGGCCCTCGGAGTGTGGTGTCAGGAAAATAACCTCACACTCAACGTCAACAAAACTAAGGAGATGATTGTGGACTTCAGGAAACAGCAGAGGGAACACCCCCATCCACATCGATGGAACAGTAGTGGAGAGGGTAGTAAGTTTTAAGTTCCTCGGCATACACATCACAGACAAACTGAACTGGTCCACTCACACAGACAGCATCGTGAAGAAGGCGCAGCAGCGCCTCTTCAACCTCAGGAGGCTGAAGAAATTCGGCTTGTCACCAAAAGCACTCACAAACTTCTACAGATGCACAATCGAGAGCATCCTGGCGGGCTGTATCACCGCCTGGTATGGCAACTGCACCGCCCTCAACCGTAAGGCTCTCCAGAGGGTAGTGAGGTCTGCACAACGCATCACCGGGGGCAAACTACCTGCCCTCCAGGACACCTACACCACCCGATGCTACAGGAAGGCCATAAAGATCATCAAGGACATCAACCACCCGAGCCACTGCCTGTTCACCCCGCTGTCATCCAGAAGGCGAGGTCAGTACAGGTGCATCAAAGCTGGGACCGAGAGACTGAAAAACAGCTTCTATCTCAAGGCCATCAGACTGTTAAACAGCCACCACTAACATTGAGTGGCTACTGCCAACACACTGTCAATGACACTGACTCTACTCCAGCCACTTTAATCATGGGAATTGATGGGAAATGATGTAAATATATCACTAGCCACTTTAAACAATGCTACCTTATATAATGTTACTTACCCTACATTATTCATCTCATATGCATACGTAGATACTGTACTCTATATCATCGACTGCATCCTTATGTAATACATGTATCACTAGCCACTTTAACTATGCCACTTGGTTTACATACTCATCTCATATGTATATACTGTACTCGATATCATCTACTGTATCTTGCCTATGCTGCTCTGTACCATCACTCATTCATATATCCTTATGTACATATTCTTTATCCCCTTACACTGTGTATAAGACAGTAGTTTTTTTTGGAATTG
>NW_024609695.1:47500-57500 GCF_018296145.1 Oncorhynchus tshawytscha
CACCTCCTAGGAAACAGTCTGGGTGGAGTTAGTTAAACACCTCCTAGGAAACAGTCTGGGTGGAATTAAACACCTCCTAGGAAACAGTCTGGGTGGAGTTAAACACCTCCTAGGAAACAGTCTGGGTGGAGTTAGTTAAACACCTCCTAGGAAACCGTCTGGGTGGAGTTAAACACCTCCTAGGAAACAGTCTGGGTGGAGTTAAACACCTCCTAGGAAACAGTCTGGGTGGAGTTAAACACCTCCTAGGAAACAGTCTGGGTGGAGTTAAACACCTCCTAGGAAACAGTCTGGGTGGAGTTAAACACCTCCTAGGAAACAGTCTGGGAGGAGTTAAACACCTCCTAGGAAACAGTCTGGGTGGAGTTAAACACCTCCTAGGAAACAGTCTGGGTGGAGTTAAACACCTCCTAGGAAACAGTCTGGGTGGAGTTAGTTAAACACCTCCTAGGAAACAGTCTGGGTGGAGTTAAACACCTCCTAGGAAACAGTCTGGGTGGAGTTAAACACCTCCTAGGAAACAGTCTGGGTGGAGTTAGTTAAACACCTCCTAGGAAACAGTCTGGGTGGAGTTAGTTAAACACCTCCTAGGAAACAGTCTGGGTGGAGTTAGTTAAACACCTCCTAGGAAACAGTCTGGGTGGAGTTAAACACCTCCTAGGAAACAGTCTGGGTGGAGTTAAACACCTCCTAGGAAACAGTCTTGGTGGAGTTAAACACCTCATAGGAGACAGTCTGGGTGGAGTTAGTTAAACGCCTCCTAGGAAACAGTCTGGGTGGAGTTAAACACCTCCTAGGAGACAGTCTGGGTGGAGTTAGTTAAACACCTCCTAGGAAACAGTCTGGGTGGAGTTAAACACCTCCTAGGAGACAGTCTGGGTGGAGTTAGTTAAACACCTCCTAGGAAACAGTCTGGGTGGAGTTAGTTAAACACCTCCTAGGAAACAGTCTGGGTGGAGTTAAACACCTCTAGGAGACAGTCTGGGTGGAGTTAGTTAAACACCTCCTAGGAAACAGTCTGGGTGGAGTTAAACACCTCCTAGGAAACAGTCTGGGTGGAGTTAAACACCTCCTAGGAAACAGTCTGGGTGGAGTTAGTTAAACACCTCCTAGGAAACAGTCTGGGTGGAGTTAAACACCTCCTAGGAAACAGTCTGGGTGAAGTTAGTTAAACACCTCATACTATAGACATCTCTCCTACAGACTATATGACAATACTACCTACTGACCGAACAAACAAACAAACAAAACAAACAAACAAACAAAACAAACAAACAAACAAAACAGACAAACAAACTACTGGAAACATCTCTCCTACAGAGTATAGGATAAGACTACCTACCTACTGGAGACAGAGTATAGGATAAGACTACCTACCTACTGGAGAGTATAGGATAAGACTACCTACCTACCGAACAAACAAATTAACAAACTACTGGAAACATCTCTCCTACAGAGTATAGGATAAGACTACCTACCTACTGGAGACATCTCTCCTACAGAGTATAGGATAAGACTACCTACCTACTGGAGACATCTCTCCTACAGAGTATAGGATAAGACTACCTACCTACTGGAGACATCTCTCCTACAGAGTATAGGATAAGACTACCTACCTACTGGAGACATCTCTCCTACAGAGTATAGGATAAGACTACCTACCTACTGGAGACATCTCTACTATAGAGTATAGGATAAGACTACCTACCTACTGGAGACATCTCTCCTACAGAGTATAGGATAAGACTACCTACCTACTGGAGACATCTCTCCTATAGTGTATAGGATAAGACTACCTACCTACTGGAGACATCTCTCCTACAGAGTATAGGATAAGACTACCTACCTACTGGAGACATCTCTCCTACAGAGTATAGGATAAGACTACCTACCTACTGGAGACATCTCTCCTACAGAGTATAGGATAAGACTACCTACCTACTGGAGACATCTCTCCTACAGAGTATAGGATAAGACTACCTACCTACTGGAGACATCTCTCCTACAGAGTATAGGATAAGACTACCTACCTACTGGAGACATCTCTCCTACAGAGTATAGGATAAGACTACCTACCTACCTACCTACCTACCGAACAAACAAACAAACAAACAAACTACTGGAGACATCTCTCCTACAGAGTATAGGATAAGACTACCTACCTACCGAACAAACAAACAAACAAACTACTGGAGACATCTCTCCTACAGAGTATAGGATAAGACTACCTACCTACTGGAGACATCTCTACTATAGAGTATAGGATAAGACTACCTACCTACTGGAGACATCTCTCCTACAGAGTATAGGATAAGACTACCTACCTACCGAACAAACAAACTAACAAACTACTGGAGACATCTCTCCTACAGAGTATAGGCTAAGACTACCTACCTACTGGAGACATCTCTCCTACAGAATATAGGATAAGACTACCTACCTACTGGAGACATCTCTCCTACAGAGTATAGGATAAGACTACCTACCTACTGGAGACATCTCTCCTACAGAGTATAGGATAAGACTACCTACCTACTGGAGACATCTCTCCTACAGAGTATAGGATAAGACTACCTACCTACTGGAGACATCTCTACTATAGAGTATAGGATAAGACTACCTACCTACTGGAGACATCTCTCCTACAGAGTATAGGATAAGACTACCTACCTACTGGAGACATCTCTCCTATAGTGTATAGGATAAGACTACCTACCTACTGGAGACATCTCTCCTACAGAGTATAGGATAAGACTACCTACCTACTGGAGACATCTCTCCTATAGAGTATAGGATAAGACTACCTACCTACTGGAGACATCTCTCCTACAGAGTATAGGATAAGACTACCTACCTACTGGAGACATCTCTCCTACAGAGTATAGGATAAGACTACCTACCTACTGGAGACATCTCTCCTACAGAGTATAGGATAAGACTACCTACCTACTGGAGACATCTCTCCTACAGAGTATAGTATAAGACTACCTACCTACTGGAGACATCTCTCCTACAGAGTATAGGATAAGACTACCTACCTACCGACCGAACAAACAAACAAACAAACTACTGGAGACATCTCTCCTACAGAGTATAGGATAAGACTACCTACCTACCTACCTACCTACCGAACAAACAAACAAACAAACAAACTACTGGAGACATCTCTCCTACAGAGTATAGGATAAGACTACCTACCTACTGGAGACATCTCTCCTACAGAGTATAGGATAAGACTACCTACCTACTGGAGACATCTCTCCTACAGAGTATAGGATAAGACTACCTACCTACTGGAGACATCTCTCCTACAGAGTATAGGATAAGACTACCTACCTACTGGAGACATCTCTCCTACAGAGTATAGGATAAGACTGGAGACACTAAGACCTACCTACCTACTGGAACAAACAAACAAACAAACAAACTACTGGAGACATCTCTCCTACAGAGTATAGGATAAGACTACCTACCGAACAAACAAACAAACAAACAAACTACTGGAGACATCTCTCCTACAGAGTATAGGATAAGACTACCTACCTACTGGAGACATCTCTCCTACAGAGTATAGGATAAGACTACCTACCTACTGGAGACATCTCTCCTACAGAGTATAGGATAAGACTACCTACCTACCGAACAAACAAACTAACAAACTACTGGAGACATCTCTCCTACAGAGTATAGGCTAAGACTACCTACCTACTGGAGACATCTCTCCTACAGAATATAGGATAAGACTACCTACCTACTGGAGACATCTCTCCTACAGAGTATAGGATAAGACTACCTACCTACTGGAGACATCTCTCCTACAGAGTATAGGATAAGACTACCTACCTACTGGAGACATCTCTACTATAGAGTATAGGATAAGACTACCTACCTACTGGAGACATCTCTCCTACAGAGTATAGGATAAGACTACTACCTACCTACTGGAGACATCTCTCCTATAGTGTATAGGATAAGACTACCTACCTACTGGAGACATCTCTCCTACAGAGTATAGGATAAGACTACCTACCTACTGGAGACATCTCTCCTACAGAGTATAGGATAAGACTACCTACCTACTGGAAACATCTCTCCTACAGAGTATAGGATAAGACTACCTACCTACTGGAGACATCTCTCCTACAGAGTATAGGATAAGACTACCTACCTACTGGAGACATCTCTCCTACAGAGTATAGGATAAGACTACCTACCTACCTACCTACCTACCTACCTACCTACCTACCGAACAAACAAACAAACAAACAAACTACTGGAGACATCTCTCCTACAGAGTATAGGATAAGACTACCTACCGAACAAACAAACAAACAAACAAACTACTGGAGACATCTCTCCTATAGGATAAGACTACCTACCACACGCCTATGAAACATTCCAGCTATGTAAGCTGATAGGCCTATTGGGTAGGCCTGTCCTGTCTTACCAACGCCGTGGTGGTGATATTAACAAAGAATTCCCCCCGAAATACCAAACCTCACATATCTATTTCCCACACAGTCACGCGGTCTGATGTCATGCACCTTCGCCACTAAGCCTGTGTCCCTAACGGTACCCTATGAAGCGTGACACTTTCTAAACAGAGCCCGATGGGCCCAAGTCAACAGTAGTGCACTACAGTATTTAGGGAGGCATGTAGGATGCAGAACCAATCAGAACCCATCACTCACTGTGATGTCACCAGTAGAGATGGGATGTTTGATGTGGCGACTCTCAGGTCTCAGATTATGCGGTGGTGTCAGCCGAGGAGACAAAGAGATGAATTATTCTCTCTGTCTCTGTCTCTCTATTCTCTCTCTCTCTATTTTCTCTTTCTCTCTCTCTCTATTCTCTCTCTCTGTCTCTCTATCTCTCTCTCTCTATATATATATCTTTCTCTATTCTCTCTCTCTCTATTCTCTCTCTCTCTCTCTCTCTCTCTATTCTCTCTCTCTGTCTCTCTATTCTCTCTCTCTCTATATATATATATCTTTCTCTATTCTCTCTCTTTCTCTATTCTGTCTCTCTCTATTCTCTCTCTCTCTATATATATATATATCTTTCTCTATTCTCTCTCTCTATTCTCTCTCTATTCTCTCTCTTTTCTCTCTCTATTCTCTCTCTATTCTCTCTCTATTCTCTCTCTATTCTCTCTCTATTCTCTCTCTATTCTCTCTCTATTCTCTCTCTATTCTCTCTCTATTCTCTCTCTATTCTCTCTCTATTCTCTCTCTATTCTCTCTCTATTCTCTCTCTTTCTCTCTCTCTGCTTTGGGGAAACTTTACACATTCAGGTGTTCATTGTTGGTGCATCACTGCCATGCTGCCGTGAGTTGAGGAGTAGTGCCATCTAGTGGTCGTAGTTGACATTTACAACACAACTGTGCACCGGACAAAATCATGGCAACAGTTGTGTCTCTGAGCCACCCATTCCCCCCCCTCCCTCCCTCCCTCCCTCCCTCCCTCCCTCCCTCCCTCCCTCCCTCCCTCCCTCCCTATAACACTGATGGCATCTCTAATATTGATTTTCTGATAGACCTCCCACAGCTCCCTCCCTCCCTCCCTCTCACTAATATTGATTTTCTGATAGACCTCCCACGGCTCCCTCCCACAGCTCCCTCCCTCCCTCCCTCCCTCCCTCCCTCCCTCCCTCCCTCCCTCCCTCCCTCCCTCCCTCCCTCCAACACTGATGGCATCTCTAATATTGATTTTCTGATAGACCTCCCACAGCTCCCTCCCTCCCTCTCACTAATATTGATTTTCTGATAGACCTCCCACGGCTCCCTCCCACAGCTCCCTCCCTCCCGGTCTATAACACTGATGGCATCTCTAATATTGATTTTCTGATAGACCTCCCACAGCTCCCTCCCTCCCTCCCTCCTTCATACCTGGTCTATAACACTGATGGCATCTCTAATATTGATTTTCTGATAGACCTCCCACAGCTCGCTCTTCCGGTACACAGACTTCCGCAGCAGCAGCTTGCTCAGGTAGTTCTTGTCAAACTGCTCCCACCTGAATGTAGACGCCCACAGAGGGAAAGGTTATTAATGTATATCAGTATATGTTACACGTATGTTTTAGAAGGGAAAACTCCTAACCTTCCCACTGAGTCATCATTAGTGAATATATAACTGAAGTGAAAGTTAGGATTGACCCTTTAGAGTCCATGATAATGTCCAATTATAATAAATGATATTTCAGTTGAAACATGGCCTGCAGAGCTAAGGGCTGCTGACTTGTCCCCGTGATAATGTCCAATAATAAATCAAATCAAATACATAATAACCGTACATAATAATAAATGATATTTCAGTTGAAACATGGCCTGCAGAGCTAAGGGTTACTGACTTGTCCCCATGATAATGTCCAATTATAATAAATGATATCTACTGACTTGTCTCTCCAGTGGTGGTAACCGTTGAGTCCAGCGATGTCTTCCACTGCAGTCAGACAATGGTCAAAGGCCTGGGGAGAGACCGTACACAGTCAGGTCAAAGGTCAAAGGCCTGGGGAGAGACCGTACACAGTCAGGTCAAAGGCCTGGGGAGAGACCGTACACAGTCAGGTCAAGAGGCCTGGGGAGAGACCGTACACAGTCAGGTCAAAGGTTAAAGGCCTGGGGAGAGACCATACACAGTCAGGTCAAAGGCCTGGGGAGAGACCGTACACAGTCAGGTCAAAGGCCTGGGGAGAGACCGTACACAGTCTGGTCAAAGGTCAAAGGCCTGGGGAGAGACCGTACACAGTCAGGTCAAAGGCCTGGGGAGAGACCGTACACAGTCAGGTCAGAGACCTGGGGAGAGACCGTACACAGTCAGGTCAGAGACCTGGGGAGAGACCGTATACAGTCTGAGTTAACAGAGGTTATTCAGTCAGGTAATGATATGATACCTGATGAAGGTCCAGGGTAATGAGATGATACCTGATGAAGGTCCAGGGTAACGGGATGATACCTGATGAAGGTCCAGGGTAACGATATGAAACCTGATGAAGGTCCAGGGTAACGATATGATACCTGATGAAGGTCCAGGGTAACGATATGATACCTGATGAAGGTCCAGGGAAATGGTATGATACCACCCCTGATGAAGGTCCAGGGTAACGATATGATACCTGATGAAGGTCCAGGGAAATGATATGATACCACCCCTGATGAAGGTCCAGGGTAACGATATGATACTTGATGAAGGTCCAGGGTAATGATATGATACCACCCCTGATGAAGGTCCAGGGAAACGATATGATACCTGATGAAGGTCCAGGGAAATGATATGATACCACCCCTGATGAAGGTCCAGGGTAATGATATGATACCTGATGAAGGTCCTGGGTAATGATATGATACCACACCTGATGAAGGTCCTGGGTAATGATATGATACCACACCGGATGAAGGTCCAGGGTAATGATATGATACCGGATGAAGGTCCAGGGTAATGATATGATACCGGATGAAGGTCCAGGGTAATGATATGATACCTGATGAAGGTCCAGGGTAATGATATGATACCTGATGAAGGTCCAGGGTAATGATATGATACCTGATGAAGGTCCAGGGTAATGATATGATACCTGATGAAGGTCCAGAGTAATGAGATGATACCTGATGAAGGTCCAGGGTAATGGGATGATACCTGATGAAGGTCCAGGGTAATGGTATGATACCTGATGAAGGTCCAGGGTAACGGTATGAAACCTGATGAAGGTCCACGGTAACGATATGATACCTGATGAAGGTCCAGGGTAACGATATGATACCTGATGAAGGTCCAGGGTAATGATTTGATACCCGATGAAGGTCCATGGTAATGATATGATACCTGATGAAGGTCCAGGGTAACGATATGATACCTGATGAAGGTCCAGGGTAACGATATGAAACCTGATGAAGGTCCAGGGTAACGATATGATACCTGATGAAGGTCCAGGGTAACGATATGATACCTGATGAAGGTCCAGGGTAACGATATGATACCACCCCTGATGAAGGTCCAGGGTAATGATATGATACCTGATGAAGGTCCAGGGTAATGATATGATACCTGATGAAGGTCCAGGGTAATGAGATGATACCTGATGAAGGTCCAGGGTAATGAGATGATACCTGATGAAGGTCCAGGGTAATGGGATGATACCTGATGAAGGTCCAGGGTAACGATATGATACCTGATGAAGGTCCAGGGTAACGATATGATACCACCCCTGATGAAGGTCCAGGGTAATGGTATGAAACCTGATGAAGGTCCACGGTAACGATATGATACCTGATGAAGGTCCACGATAATGATATGATACCTGATGAAGGTCCACGGTAACGATATGATAACTGATGAAGGTCCAGGGTAACAATATGATACCTGATGAAGGTCCAGGGTAATGATTTGATACCTGATGAAGGTCCAGGGTAATGATATGATACCTGATGAAGGTCCAGGGTAACGATATGATACCTGATGAAGGTCCAGGGTAACGATATGAAACCTGATGAAGGTCCAGGGTAACGATATGAAACCTGATGAAAGTCCAGGGTAACGATATGAAACCTGATGAAGGTCCAGGGTAACGATATGATACCTGATGAAGATCCAGGGTAACGATATGAAACCTGATGAAGGTCCAGGGTAACGATATGATACCTGATGAAGGTCCAGGGTAATGATATGATACCTGATGAAGGTCCAGGGTAATGAGATGATACCTGATGAAGGTCCAGGGTAATGAGATGATACCTGATGAAGGTCCAGGGTAATGGGATGATACCTGATGAAGGTCCAGGGTAATGATATGATACCTGATGAAAGTCCAGGGTAATGATATGATACCGGATGAAGGTCCAGGGTAATGATATGATACCTGATGAAGGTCCAGGGTAACGGTATGAAACCTGATGAAGGTCCACGGTAACGATATGATACCTGATGAAGGTCCAGGGTAACGATATGATACCTGATGAAGGTCCAGGGTAATGATTTGATACCTGATGAAGGTCCAGGGTAATGATATGATACCTGATGAAGGTCCAGGGTAACGATATGATACCTGATGAAGGTCCAGGGTAACGATATGAAACCTGATGAAGGTCCAGGGTAACGATATGATACCTGATGAAGGTCCAGGGTAACGATATGATACCTGATGAAGGTCCAGGGAAATGATATGATACCACCCCTGATGAAGGTCCAGGGTAACGATATGATACTTGATGAAGGTCCAGGGTAATGATATGATACCACACCTGATGAAGGTCCTGGGTAATGATATGATACCACACCAGATGAAGGTCCAGGGTAATGATATGATACCTGATGAAGGTCCAGGGTAATGAGATGATACCTGATGAAGGTCCAGGGTAATGGGATGATACCTGATGAAGGTCCAGGGTAACGATATGATACCTGATGAAGGTCCAGGGACGATATGATACCTGATGAAGGTCCAGGGTAACGATATGATACCACCCCTGATGAAGGTCCAGGGTAATGGTATGAAACCTGATGAAGGTCCACGGTAACGATATGATACCTGATGAAGGTCCAGGGTAATGGGATGATACCTGATGAAGGTCCACGGTAACGATATGATAACTGATGAAGGTCCAGGGTAACAATATGATACCTGATGAAGGTCCAGGGTAATGATTTGATACCTGATGAAGGTCCAGGGTAATGATATGATACCTGATGAAGGTCCAGGGTAACGATATGATACCTGATGAAGGTCCAGGGTAACGATATGAAACCTGATGAAGGTCCAGGGTAACGATATGAAACCTGATGAAGGTCCAGGGTAACGATATGAAACCTGATGAAGGTCCAGGGTAACGATATGATACCTGATGAAGATCCAGGGTAACGATATGAAACCTGATGAAGGTCCAGGGTAACGATATGATACCTGATGAAGGTCCAGGGTAATGATATGATACCTGATGAAGGTCCAGGGTAATGAGATGATACCTGATGAAGGTCCAGGGTAATGGGATGATACCTGATGAAGG
>NW_024609695.1:62500-90000 GCF_018296145.1 Oncorhynchus tshawytscha
GATGTCATAAATCAATAGAACGATCAACGCATCATGGACAATCTAGCTGACATCGGGTAAAGTTCTCTCTTCCATTTCTGGTTCTCTCTCTCACACGGAGCGAGAACATTTGTGGACCAGGGAGATTTCCGTTTGACCGGATTAAAAGAAAATGGAAAGCTGTGAAAATGATCCATCATGCTGAAAGAAATACATTTCTCCATTCTGGTTCCCGAGATAAAATGAACTTTTGGTCTATCATTTTAATGCACGGAACACCTAGTTCTGCAGGAGTTCATATTACAGTAATCTACATGAGTCCTACAGTCAGTGTCCAGACTTCAGATAATATTATAATAGACTACAGTCAGTGTCCAGACTTCAGTTAATATTATAATAGACTACATGAGACCTACAGTCAGTGTCCAGACTGCAGTTAATATGATAATAGACTACAGTCAGTGTCCAGACTTCAGTTAATATTATAATAGACTACAGTCAGTGTCCAGACTTCAGTCAATATGATAATAGACTACAGTCAGTGTCCAGACTTCAGTCAATATGATAATAGACTACAGTCAGTGTCCAGACTTCAGTTAATATTATAATAGACTACAGTCAGTGTCCAGACTTCAGTGAATATTACAATAGACTATAGTCAGTGTCCAGACTTCAGTTAATATTATAATAGACTACAGTCAGTGTCCAGACTTCAGTTAATATTATAATAGACTACAGTCAGTGTCCAGACTTCAGTTAATATTATAATAGACTACATGAGACCTACAGTCAGTGTCCAGACTTCAGTTACTATTATAATAGACTACAGTCAGTGTCCAGACTTCAGTTAATATTATAATAGACTACAGTCAGTGTCCAGACTTCAGTTAATATTATAATAGACTACGGTCAGTGTCCAGACTTCAGTTAATATTATAATAGACTACATGAGACCTACAGTCAGTGTCCAGACTGCAGTTAATATGATAATAGACTACAGTCAGTGTCCAGACTTCAGTTACTATTATAATAGACTACAGTCAGTGTCCAGACTTCAGTTAATATTATAATAGACTACAGTCAGTGTCCAGACTTCAGTTAATATGATAATAGACTACAGTCAGTGTCCAGACTGCAGTTAATATGATAATAGACTACAGTCAGTGTCCAGACTTCAGTTACTATTATAATAGACTACAGTCAGTGTCCAGACTTCAGTTAATATTATAATAGACTACAGTCAGTGTCCAGACTTCAGTTAATATTATAATAGACTACAGTCAGTGTCCAGACTTCAGTTAATATGATAATAGACTACAGTCAGTGTCCAGACTTCAGTTAATATTATAATAGACTAGTCAGTGACCAGACTTCAGTTAATATTACTTTTGGACATGGCCAAAAGTAATGCACTATATAGGGAATAGGGTGCCATATTGGATACACCTGCTCTCTGTTCGCTCACATTATCCACTACCAAACATTATCCACTACCGCACATTATCCACTACCACACATCATCCACTATCACACATCATCCACTACCACACATCATCCACTATCACACATCATCCACTACCACACATCATCCACAATCACATATCATCCACAATCACATATCATCCACTATCACACATCATCCACTATCACACATCATCCACTATCACACATTATCCACTACCGCACATTATCCACTAACACACATCATCCACTATCACACATTATCCACTACCACACATTATCCACTACCACACATTATCCACTACCACACATTATCCACTATCACACATCATCCACTATCACACATTATCCACTACCGCACATTATCCACTACCACACATTATCCACTACCACACATTATCCACTAACACACATCATCCACTATCACACATCATCCACTATCACACATTATCCACTACCGCACATTATCCACTAACACACATCATCCACTATCACACATCATCCACTACCGCACATGATCCACTACCGCACATTATCCACTACCACACATTATCCACTACCACACATTATCCACTACCGCACATTATCCACTAACACACATCATCCACTATCACACATTATCCACTATCACATATCATCCACTACCTCACATTATCCACTATCACACATTATCCACTATCACACATCATCCACTAATCACATGATCCACTATCACACATCATCCACTAATCACACATCATCCACTAATCACATTATCCACTATCACACATTATCCACTATCACACATTATCCACTAATCACATGATCCACTAACACACATCATCCACTATCACACATCATCCACTATCACACATCATCCACTATCCCACATTATCCACTAATCACATGATCCACTAACACACATCATCCACTATTACACATTATCCACTATCACACATCATCTACTAGTGTATAATTCACTATCACACATTATCTACTATCACACATTGTCCACTATTACACATTATCCACTACCACACATCATCGACTAGTGTATAATTCACTATCACACATTATCCACTATCACCCATTATCCACTATCACACAGTATCCACTACCACACATCATCTACGCGTGTATAATCCATAAATCAGCCAGAGTGACCTCTGGACAGGACACTAGTCTATCTCCTGTTTCTGTAGAGTAGGTACTCCCACTGGACAGGACACTAGTCTATCTCCTGTTTCTACAGCGTGAGGCAGTTCACCTGGACAGGACACTAGTCTATCTCCTGTTTCTGTAGAGTGAGTACTCCCTCTGGACAGGACACTAGTCTATCCCCTGTTTCTGTAGAGTAGGTACTCCCTCTGGACAGGACACTAGTCTATCTCCTGTTTCTACAGCGTGAGGCAGTTCACCTGGACAGGACACTAGTCTATCCCCTGTTTCTGTAGAGTGAGTACTCCCTCTGGACAGGACACTAGTCTATCCCCTGTTTCTGTAGAGTAGGTACTCCCTCTGGACAGGACACTAGTCTATCTCCTGTTTCTGTAGAGTAGGTACTCCCTCTGGACAGGACACTAGTCTATCCCCTGTTTCTGTAGAGTAGGTACTCCCTCTGGACAGGACACTAGTCTATCTCCTGTTTCTGTAGAGTGAGTACTCCCTCTGGACAGGACACTAGTCTATCTCCTGTTTCTGTAGAGTGAGTACTCCCTCTGGACAGGACACTAGTCTATCTCCTGTTTCTGTAGAGTGAGTACTCCCTCTGGACAGGACACTAGTCTATCTCCTGTTTCTGTAGAGTAGGTACTCCCTCTGGACAGGACACTAGTCTATCCCCTGTTTCTGTAGAGTAGGTACTCCCTCTGGACAGGACACTAGTCTATCTCCTGTTTCTGTAGAGTGAGTACTCCCTCTGGACAGGACACTAGTCTATCTCCTGTTTCTGTAGAGTAGGTACTCCCTCTGGACAGGACACTAGTCTATCTCCTGTTTCTGTAGAGTAGGTACTAAATATATCTAGTATTAAAATATCTCTAGTATTAAAATATCTATTAAAATATCTCTAGTATTAAAATATTTAATGAAATATCTCTAGTATAAAAATATCTCTAGTATAAAATATATCTAGTATTAAAATATCTCTAGTATAAAATATCTCTAGTATTAAAATATCTCTAGTATAAAATATGTATTAAAATATCTCTAGTATTAGAATATCTCTAGTATAAAATATGTATTACAATATCTCTAGTATTAAAATATCTCTGGTATCAAATATCTCTAGTATTAAAATATCTCTAGTATTAAAATATATCTAGTATTAAAATATCTCTAGTATAAAATATCTCTAGTATAAAATATGTATTAAAATATCGCTAGTATTAAAATATCTCTATTATTAAAATATCTCTAGTATTAAAATATGTCTAGTATTAAAATATATATTAAAATATATCTAGTATTAAAATATATATTAAAATATATCTAGTATTAAAATATCTCTAGTATAAAAATAGCTCTTAAAATATCTCTGATATTAAAATACGTATAGTATTAAAATATTTAATAAAATATCTCTAGTATAAAATATATCTAGTATTAAAATATCTCTAGTATTAAAATATATCTAGTATAAAATATCTCTGGTATTAAATATCTCTAGTATTAAAATATCTCTAGTATTAAATTATATCTAGTATTAAAATATTTCTAGTATAAAATATGTATTAAAATATCTCTGGTATCAAATATCTCTAGTATTAAAATATATCTAGTATTAAAATATCTCTAGTATAAAATATCTCTAGTATTAAAATATCTCTATTATTAAAATATATCTAGTATTAAAATATCTCTAGTATAAAATATCTCTAGTATTAAAATATCTCTAGAATAAAATATGTATTAAAATATCTCTAGTATAAAATATGTATTACAATATCTCTAGTATTAAAATATCTCTGGTATTAAATATGTATTACAATATCTCTAGTATTAAAATATCTCTGGTATCAAATATCTCTAGTATTAAAATATCTCTAGTATTAAAATATCTCTAGTATAAAATATGTATTACAATATCTCTAGTATTAAAATATCTCTGGTATCAAATATCTCTAGTATTAAAATATCTCTAGTATTAAAATATCTCTAGTATTAAAATATGTATTAAAATATCTCTAGTATTAAAATATCTCTAGTAAATACTTTACCTGGAACATCACAGTGAAGAAAACCACTATGATGGTTGTGGCCACGAAGTAGTCTTTAGCCGGGACCCGTTCTGCATCCAGCAGCACCACCAAGGCAAACGCCACCGCCCCTCGCAGGCCACCGTACGACATCACCACCTGGTCGATCTTGTCCAATGGGACGAGGCGGAACCAGTTCAACACCCAGGTCTGCATGACCACACCTGAAAGAGATCAGAGACAGAGAATCCAACAGCTACAGTATAATACTTATCCCCCCCACAGTATAAATGAAGTTGTGCCAGTACATTCTCAGACTCATCATTGAGTTCAGAGTACCATCTTGATTATTGATAAAGGACGACAGATATTCAGACACTTTTTGGAGTTAATTGAAGGAGTGATTATTTTATAATCTGTTTGGCATTAAAGGTTTTATAGAGAGGCCCGATCACTGATAAAAACACGCTGGATCCTCAAGACTCTGTTCAGTATCTGTGTGTAAAGCAAGCACCCTGACGAAAGGCTCTCTCAGACAAGCACCCTGACGAAAGGCTCTCCCAGACAAGCACCCTGATGAAAGGCTCTTCAGACAAGCACCCTGACGAAAGGCTCTCCCAGACAAGCACCCTGACGAAAGGCTCTCCCAGACAAGCACCCTCCCAGACAAGCACCCTGAAAGGCTCTTCAGAGAAGCACCCTGACAAAAGGCTCTTTAGAGAAGCACCCTGACAAAAGGCTCTCTCAGACAAGAATGTTGGTCAAATAAATCCACATTAAGGACAGAGAAGACTCCTCTCTTTGCACCCAAGAATGTTGGTGCTGCGTAGGTCCACTCTTGCCCAGGGGGCTGCAATCTCTGATACATAGTAGTATAGTATTGAAATTCACCTTCAGCTATGTGTAGAGTAACAACGCTGGGTACTGAATCAATGTTTAGTAAGGCGACACACCTACCCAGGGCCCTAAAGACGAAGATGAAGATGAGCGTACAGGAGATGAGTCCTGTGTCCCAGGCCCACTTAGACTTGTCCACGGCTGAGATGCCCAGGAAGATGAAGATGATGGTTTCGGCGATGCTGGCCAGGGTTTTCATCGTGTACTTCACCGTGGTACGAGATTTCTGGGATATGTTGGCCTCCACGTACTTGTTACAGCCGATACCACAGAACGTCATTCTGAAGGAGGTGAGAGAGAGAGAGAGACAGAGGACAGGAGAGGACCAGGGTCCAGATTCACAAAACACTTCTTAAATGCAAAAAAATTAACAAGTTCATAAGATAGTTCGTAAGTGCAATTCCTCAACAATATCTTAAGATTTTATGATTTTCTTACAAACTCCTCAAACATCTTCTCACGTATCTTCTTTAAGATGTTTGTTGCTAGGCAACCCATTTAGCTATCGAGCTAGCTAGCAATGGCAAAAAAAAATAATCAATACTTAATAAAATGATCAATACTTAAAATAATTAATATTTAAAATAATCAATACTGAAACTTTCAGATATAGTTTGAGAGTGAATTATGTACAATTGATTTTCATGAGCTGTTTTCTCTCACTGCCCAGAGTTTAGGACAATGGTTGAGCTATCTTGGAATTTTAAAATATTTACAACCAACTTTATTTTCAAGATAAAATATGATTTCTTAACTTTTTGCTTAAGGAGAAACATAAGAAAACAGCGAAAGAGAATTTCCAAGAACCTTTTTGAGGAATAGCAACTTTGCTGAACTTTCTTCTTAAGTCTAAAGTCTATAGTTAAGAGAAAAACATGGCATTTTAGAAGATATTCCTTCTAAAGAGGGTTTAGAGAATCTGAGCCCAGGGCCTTAACCAGGGTTGGAGTTCGGAAGAGGACATTTTTGAAAATTGAAGCTCATTAACTGCAATTCTATACAATTTAAAACCTTTTTCAAATGCTATTTGGAGAACAGCAAAACAAGGCAAAATGACCCCAGCCATTATCACCTTGTCTGCTGTAGGTTCATTCACCTCAGTCCATCTACAAGCACACAGCCTGTTAGCTATACAATCTACCTACCTCAGTCCATCTACAAGCACACAGCCTGTTAGCTATACAATCTACCTACCTCAGTCCATCTACAAGCACACAGCCTGTTAGCTATACAATCTACCTACCTCAGTCCATCTACAAGCACACAGCCTGTTAGCTATACAATCTACCTACCTCAGTCCATCTACAAACACACAGCCTGTTAGCTATACAATCTACCTACCTCAGTCCATCTACAAGCACACAGCCTGTTAGCTATACAATCTACCTACCTCAGTCCATCTACAAACACACAGCCTGTTAGCTATACAATCTACCTACCTCAGTCCATCTACAAGCACACAGCCTGTTAGCTATACAATCTACCTACCTCAGTCCATCTACAAACACACAGCCTGTTAGCTATACAATCTACCTAACTCAGTCCATCTACAAACACAGCCTATTGGATATACAATCTACCTACCTCAGTCCATCTATAAACACACAGCCTGTTAGCTATACAATCGACCTACCTCAGTCCATCTACAAACACAGCCTGTTAGCTATACAATCTACCTACCTCAGTCCATCTACAAACACACAGCCTGTTAGCTATACAATCTACCTCAGTCCATCTACAAACACACAGCCTGTTAGCTATACAATCTACCTACCTCAGTCCATCTATAAACACACAGCATGTTAGCTATACAATCTACCTACCTCAGTCCATCTATAAACACACAGCCTGTTAGCTATACAATCTACCTACCTCAGTCGATCTACAAACACACAGCCTATTAGCTATACAATCTACCTACCTCAGTCCATCTACAAACACAGCCTGTTGGATATACAACTGTAATGTTATGAAGGGGAGATATGAGACATGATTCACACTGACACGTAGAATCAGTGATGAAACAAAAACCTATTACATGTTTACAACTGTATTGTTTGGATGTTGGTTGTATTTTAATGTTGGTCTGTAGGGAAGATAGGTCCTGTTGAGATGTTCATATTGTAACATAGTGGTTGTATTGTAATGTAGGTCTATAGGGAAGATAGGTCCTGTTGAGATGTTCATATTGTAACATAGTGGTTGTATTGTAATGTAGGTCTCTAGGGAAGATAGGTCCTGTTGAGATGTTCATATTGTAACATACAGTGGTTGTATTGTAATGTAGGTCTAAAGGGAGGATAGGTCCTGTGGAGATGTTCATATTGTAACATAGTGGTTGTATTGTAATGTAGGTCTGTAGGGAAGATAGGTCCTGTTGAGATGTTCATATTGAAACATACAGTGGTTGTATTGTAATGTAGGTCTATACACACACACACACACACACACACACACACACACACACACACACACACACACACACACACACACACACACACACGCACACGCACACGCACACGCACACACACAGACACCCTAATGACAGCGGAATAAAAATATATTAGAAATGTGAAGTGAGTTTAAATGCAACATCTTTTGAGTACAGACCATCACATTTTCTGTGGTGATTTCTAGAACACATACTAAAGATGTACTCACGACAAGATGGCGGACAGAGAGAAGAGCTCAGCGGTGAGGTAGGCCAGGTAGACCATGAGGAAGACCAATAGAGGCTCAATGATGCGGACCTTCTTGGTGAAACGTGTGATGAAGGCTAGGAGAGCAGCAAAGATCAGACCCACCATGGTCCCCCCAATACTGACGATGAGGAATGAGGCTGAGGAGGGAGAGGAGGGAGAGAAGGACGGAGATGGGGAGGAGGAGGAGGAAGGGTGGAGGGAGACAGGGAGGAAGAGGAGAGGGGTGGAGGAAGATGGGGAGACAGGGAGGAAGAGGAGAGGGGTGGAGGAAGATGGGGAGACAGGGAGGAAGAGGAGAAGGAAGATGGGGAGGTGGAGGAGGAAGGGTAGAGGGAGACAGGGAGGAAGAGGAAGATGGGGAGGAGGAGGAAGGGTGGAGGGAGACAGGGAGGAAGATGGGGAGGAGGAGGAAGGGTGGAGGGAGACAGGGAGGAAGAGGGGGAGGAGGAGGAAGGGTGGGGGAGACAAGGAGGAGGAGGAAGGGTGGAGGGAGAGAGAGGAAGGGTGGAGAGAGAGGGGAGGAGGAAGAGAGGAGGCATAGGGGACGTGGGAGAGTCTTTAGGTTCAGAGACAGGAAATCAGGAGAGGTCTCATAGTGGCTATGCAGAGCATAGTGTATGTGTAAATAGACTACAGCTAACACAGACTACAGCTAACACAGACTACAGCTAACACAGACTACAGCTAACACAGACTACAGCTAAACACAGACTACAGCAAACACAGACTACAGCTAAACACAGACTACAGCTAACACAGACTACAGCTAACACAGACTACAGCTAAACACAGACTACAGCTAAACACAGACTATAGCTAACACAGACTACAGCGAACACAGACTACAGCTAAACACAGACTACAGCTAAACACAGACTACAGCTAAACACAGACTACAGCTAACACAGACTACAGCTAAACACAGACTATAGCTAACACAGACTACAGCTAAACACAGACTACAGCTAACACAGACTACAGCTAAACACAGACTATAGCTAACACAGACTACAGCGAACACAGACTACAGCTAAACACAGACTACAGCTAAACACAGACTACAGCTAAACACAGACTATAGCTAACACAGACTACAGCTAACACAGACTACAGCTAAACACAGACTACAGCTAAACACAGACTATAGCTAACACAGACTACAGCGAACACAGACTACAGCTAAACACAGACTACAGCTAAACACAGACTACAGCTAAACACAGACTACAGCTAACACAGACTACAGCTAAACACAGACTACAGCGAACACAGACTACAGCTAAACACAGACTACAGCGAACACAGACTACAGCTAAACACAGACTATAGCTAAACACAGACTACAGCTAAACACAGACTACAGCTAAACACAGACTACAGCTAACACAGACTACAGCTAACACAGACTACAGCTAACACAGACTACAGCTAAACACAGACTACAGCTAAACACAGACTACAGCTAACACAGACTACAGCTAACACAGACTACAGCTAAACACAGACTACAGCTAAACACAGACTACAGCTAAACACAGACTACAGCTAAACACAGACTATAGCTAACACAGACTACAGCTAAACACAGACTACAGCTAAACACAGACTACAGCTAACACAGACTACAGCTAACACAGACTACAGCTAAACACCAGAACTCATCCTCACCCACTCCTTTGAAATAGTCAGCTGTCTGAACATTCTCAGGGCCCACCTCCACGAAGGACATGTACACCTTATACAACACCTGCAGAGGAGGAGACATGACATCATCAGGAGATTGTCTTTGTAACTCTCTCCATAACACAATGCATTCTCTATACAGGTGGGTGCTACTTATTGGTGGTGCACAACACACTGCAATGCTGCAGGCCTGGGGCTGGTTATAACCCTGATCCACTATTAAAGGCTGGTTATAACCCTCATCCACTATTAAAGGTTGGTTATAACCCTGATCCACTATTAAAGGCTGGTTATAACCCTCATCCACTATTAAAGGTTGGTTATAACCCTGATCTACTATTAAAGGCCTGGGGCTGGTTATAACCCTCATCCACTATTAAAGGCCTGGGGTTGGTTATAACCCTGATCCACTATTAAAGGCCTGGGGTTGGTTATAACCCTCATCCACTATTAAAGGCCTGGGGTGGTTATAACCCTGATCCACTATTAAAGGCCTGGGGTTGGTTATAACCCTCATCCACTATTAAAGGCCTGGGGCTGGATATAACCCTGATCCACTATTAAAGGCCTGGGGCTGGTTATAACCCTGATCCACTATTAAAGACCTGGGGTTGGTTATAACCCTGATCCACCATTAAAGGCTGGTTATAACCCTGATCCACTATTAAAGGCTGGTTATAACCCTGATCCACTATTAAAGGCCTGGGGTTGGTTATAACCCTGATCCACTATTAAAGGCTGGTTATAACCCTCATCCACTATTAAAGGCCTGGGGTTGGATATAACCCTGATCCACTATTAAAGACTGGTTATAACCCTCATCCACTATTAAAGGCCTGGGGTTGGTTATAACCCTGATCCACTATTAAAGGCCTGGGGTTGGTTATAACCCTCATCCACTATTAAAGGCCTGGGGGTGGTTATAACCCTGATCCACTATTAAAGGCCTGGGGTTGGTTATAACCCTCATCCACTATTAAAGGCCTGGGGCTGGATATAACCCTGATCCACTATTAAAGGCCTGGGGTTGGTTATAACCCTGATCCACAATTAAAGGCCTGGGGCTGGTTATAACCCTGATCCACTATTAAAGACCTGGGGTTGGTTATAACCCTGATCCACCATTAAAGGCTGGTTATAACCCTGATCCACTATTAAAGGCTGGTTATAACCCTGATCCACTACTAAAGGCCTGGGGTTGGATATAACCCTGATCCACTATTAAAGGCCTGGGGTGGTTATAACCCTGATCTACTATTAAAGGCTGGTTATAACCCTGATCCACTATTAAAGGCTGGTTATAACCCTGATCCACTATTAAAGACCTGGGGTTGGTTATAACCCTGATCCACTATTAAAGGCCTGGGGTTGGTTATAACCCTGATCTACTATTAAAGGCCTGGGGCTGGTTATAACCCTGATCCACTATTAAAGGCCTGGGGTTGGTTATAACCCTGATCCACTATTAAAGGTTGGTTATAACCTGATCCACTATTAAAGGCCTGGGGCTGGTTATAACCCTGATCCACTATTAAAGGCTGGTTATAACCCTGATCCACTATTAAAGGCCTGGGGGTGGTTATAACTCTGATCCACTATTAAAGGCCTGGGGTGGTTATAACCCTGATCCAGTATTAAAAGCCTGGGGTGGTTATAACCCTGATCCACTATTAAAGGCTGGTTATAACCCTGATCCACTATTAAAGGCTGGTTATAACCCTGATCCACTATTAAAGACTTGGGGCTGGTTATAACCCTGATCCACTATTAAAGGCCTGGGGGTGGTTATAACCCTGATCCACTATTAAAGGTCTGGGGGTGGTTATAACCTGATCCACTATTAAAGGTCTGGGGGTGGTTATAACCCTGATCCACTATTAAAGGCTGGTTACAACCCTGATCCACTATTAAAGGTCTGGGGTTGGTTATAACCCTGATCTACTATTAAAGGCTGGTTATAACCCTGATCCACTGTTAAAGACCTGGGGGTGGTTATAACCCTGATCCACTATTAAAGGCCTGGGGTGGTTATAACCCTGATCCACTATTAAAGGCCTGGGGTGGTTATAACCCTGATCCACTGTTAAAGACTGGTTATAACCCTGATCCACTATTAAAGTCCTGGGGGTGGTTATAACCCTGATCCACTATTAAAGGCTGGTTATAACCCTGATCCCGTATTAAAGGCTGGTTATAACCCTGATCCACTATTAAAGGTCTGGGGGTGGTTATAACCCTGATCCACTATTAAAGGTCTGGGGTGGTTATAACCCTGATCCACTATTAAAGCCCTGGGGTTGGTTATAATCCTGATCCACTATTAAAGGGTGATCCACTATTAAAGGCTGGTTATAACCCTGATCCACTATTAAAGGTCTGGGGATGGTTATAACCCTGATCCACTATTAAAGGCCTGGGGTTGGTTATAACCATGATCCACTATTAAAGGCCTGGGGTTGGTTATAACCCTGATCCACTATTAAAGGCCTGGGGTTGGTTATAACCCTGATCCACTATTAAAGGCTGGGTATAATCCTGATCCACTATTAAAGGCCTGGGGTTGGTTATAACCCTGATCCACTATTAAAGGCTGGGTATAATCCTGATCCACTATTAAAGGCCTGGGGTTGGTTATAACCCTGGTCCTCTATTAAAGGCTGGTTATAACCCTGATCCACTATTAACGGTCTGGGGTTGGTTATAAACCTGATCCACTATTAAAGGTCTGGGTATAACCCTGATCCACTATTAAAGGCTGGTTATAACCCTGATCCACTATTAAAGGTCTGGGGTTGGTTATAACCCTGATCCACTATTAAAGGTCTGGTTATAACCCTGATCCTCTATTAAAGGCTGGTTATAACCCTGATCCACTATTAACGGTCTGGGGTTGGTTATAACCCTGATCCACTATTAAAGGTCTGGGGGTGGTTATAACCCTGATCCACTATTAAAGGCTGGTTATAACCTGATCCACTATTAAAGGCCTGGGGTTGGTTATAAACCTGATCCACTATTAAAGGCTGGTTATAACCCTGATCTACTATTAAAGGCTGGTTATAACCCTGATCCACTATTAAAGGCTGGTTATAACCCTGATCCACTATTAAAGACCTGGGGTTGGTTATAACCCTGATCCACTATTAAAGGCCTGGGGTTGGTTATAACCCTGATCTACTATTAAAGGCCTGGGGCTGGTTATAACCCTGATCCACTATTAAAGGCCTGGGGTTGGTTATAACCCTGATCCACTATTAAAGGTTGGTTATAACCCTGATCCACTATTAAAGGCCTGGGGCTGGTTATAACCCTGATCCACTATTAAAGGCTGGTGGTTATAACCCTGATCCACTATTAAAGGCCTGGGGGTGGTTATAACTCTGATCCACTATTAAAGGCCTGGGGTGGTTATAACCCTGATCCAGTATTAAAAGCCTGGGGTGGTTATAACCCTGATCCACTATTAAAGGCTGGTTATAACCCTGATCCACTATTAAAGGCTGGTTATAACCCTGATCCACTATTAAAGACCTGGGGTTGGTTATAACCCTGATCCACTATTAAAGGCCTGGGGTGGTTATAACCCTGATCTACTATTAAAGGTCTGGGGGTGGTTATAACCTGATCCACTATTAAAGGTCTGGGGTGGTTATAACCCTGATCCACTATTAAAGGCTGGTTACAACCCTGATCCACTATTAAAGGTCTGGGGTTGGTTATAACCCTGATCTACTATTAAAGGCTGGTTATAACCCTGATCCACTGTTAAAGACCTGGGGGTGGTTATAACCCTGATCCACTATTAAAGGCCTGGGGTGGTTATAACCCTGATCCACTATTAAAGGCCTGGGGTGGTTATAACCCTGATCCACTGTTAAAGACTGGTTATAACCCTGATCCACTATTAAAGTCCTGGGGGTGGTTATAACCCTGATCCACTATTAAAGGCTGGTTATAACCCTGATCCCGTATTAAAGGCTGGTTATAACCCTGATCCACTATTAAAGGTCTGGGGGTGGTTATAACCCTGATCCACTATTAAAGGTCTGGGGGTGGTTATAACCCTGATCCACTATTAAAGCCCTGGGGTTGGTTATAATCCTGATCCACTATTAAAGGGTGGTTATAACCCTGATCCACTATTAAAGGCTGGTTATAACCTGATCCACTATTAAAGGTCTGGGGATGGTTATAACCCTGATCCACTATTAAAGGCCTGGGGTTGGTTATAACCATGATCCACTATTAAAGGCCTGGGGTTGGTTATAACCCTGATCCACTATTAAAGGCCTGGGGTTGGTTATAACCCTGATCCACTATTAAAGGCTGGGTATAATCCTGATCCACTATTAAAGGCCTGGGGTTGGTTATAACCCTGATCCACTATTAAAGGCTGGGTATAATCCTGATCCACTATTAAAGGCCTGGGGTTGGTTATAACCCTGGTCCTCTATTAAAGGCTGGTTATAACCCTGATCCACTATTAACGGTCTGGGGTTGGTTATAAACCTGATCCACTATTAAAGGTCTATTCTGGTTATACCTGATCCACCTGATAACCCACTATTAAAGGCTGGTTATAACCCTGATCCACTATTAAAGGCCTGGGGTTGGTTATAAACCTGATCCACTATTAAAGGCTGGTTATAACCCTGATCCACTATTAAAGGCCTGGGGTTGGTTATAAACCTGATCCACTATTAAAGGCTGGTTATAACCCTGATCCACTATTAAAGGTCTGGGGTTGGTTATAAACCTGATCCACTATTAAAGGCTGGTTATAACCCTGATCCACTATTAAAGGTCTGGGGTGGTTATAAACCTGATCCACTATTAAAGGCCTGGGGGTGGTTATAAACCTGATCCACTATTAAAGGCTGGTTATAACCCTGATCCACTATTAAAGGTCTGGGGTTGGTTATAAACCTGATCCACTATTAAAGGCTGGTTATAACCCTGATCCACTATTAAAGGTCTGGGGGTGGTTATAAACCTGATCCACTATTAAAGGCTGGTTATAACCCTGATCCACTATTAAAGGTCTGGGGTTGGTTATAAACCTGATCCACTATTAAAGGCTGGTTATAACCCTGATCCACTATTAAAGGCCTGGGGTTGGTTATAAACCTGATCCACTATTAAAGGCTGGTTATAACCCTGATCCACTATTAAAGGTCTGGGGGTGGTTATAACCCTGATCCACTATTAAAGGCTGGTTATAACCCTGATCCACTATTAAAGGCTGGTTATAACCCTGATCCACTATTAAAGGTCTGGGGGTGGTTATAACCCTGATCCACTATTAAAGGTTGGTTATAACCCTGATCCACTATTAAAGGTCTGGGGTTGGTTATAACCCTGATCCACTATTAAAGGTCTGGGGGTGGTTATAACCCTGATCCACTATTAAAGGCTGGTTATAACCCTGATCCACTATTAAAGGTTGGTTATAACCCTGATCCACTATTAAAGGTCTGGGGGTGGTTATAACCCTGATCCACTATTAAAGGCCTGGGGGTGGTTATAACCCTGATCCACTATTAATGCACAGTCGCTGTGGAGAAACAGACCAGGAACAGACAGAAGGTAGCTGCAGAACAGAACGATGAGGGAACCTGTAAGTCTATGTGAAAACGTTAAATCCATCCTACTAGTCTTCACTGTCCTCAGACTAGACCAGAGAAAGACTCCCAACCTGCCCCTGCAAATCCTCACAATGGCTGCACAGCATCTCAGAGTACAAGTGCTGATCTAGGATCAGTTTAGCCTAGGATCTAGGATTAGCACTCCCACTCTGAAACGGTTGATCCATACAGACGACAGTGGTTGGCGTCAGCACTCGGCTCTTCTGCAGTTTAATCTTCCCGTAAACCAACATACGGCTGGCTCTCTCTTCTCACAAAGCATAGTAGCAACACTGTACAAGCAGAGGGCCTGACATCCTAGGTTAGATCCCAAATAGCACCCTATTTTCAAAGTCAGTGCACTACTTCAGGTCAGAAGTAGTGCACTATATAGGGAATAGGGTTCCATAGGGCTCTGGTCTAAACGACAACAAGTCGGTTGTGTTGGGCTGGTACATCAGAGAACTAAGAGATATGAGAGAGGTTGTTTAAAGCACTAGAATGTTACTGTGTTCAACAACAACATCAACAACAACATCAACAACAACAACAACAGCAACAACAACAAGTCGGTTGTGTTGGGCTGGTACATCAGAGAACTAAGAGATATGAGAGAGGTTGTTTAAAGCACTAGAATGTTACTGTGTTCAACAACAACATCAACAACAACATCAACAACAACAACAACAGCAACAAGTCGGTTGTGTTGGACTGGTACATCAGAGAACTAAGAGATATGAGAGAGGTTGTTTAAAGCACTAGAATGTTACTGTGTTCAACAACAACATCAACAACAACATCAACAACAACAACAACAGCAACAACAACAACTCGGTTGTGTTGGACTGGTACATCAGAGAACTAAGAGATATGAGAGAGGTTGTTTAAAGCACTAGAATGTTACTGTGTTCAACAACAACAACAACAACAGCATCAACAACAACAACATCAACAACAACAACAACAGCAATAGCAACAACAGCAACAACAACAAGTCGGTTGTGTTGGACTGGTACATCAGAGAACTAAGAGATATGAGAGAGGTTGTTTAAAGCACTAGAATGTTACTGTGTTCATCAACAACAACAACAACAACAGCATCAACAACAACAACAACAACAACGTGAATAGACTTTCTAATGTGTCTAACGGCCTACTACGACAGAAACCCAAGAGCAAAGCCGCTTACATTTCTCATCAAATAAGCCTGAGCTTGAGACCTGGGGGGGAACGGAGTACGGTTTACCAGACCTGGAGGGGAGGGGGAACGGAGTACGGTTTACCAGACCTGGAGGGGAGGGGGAACGGAGTACGGTTTACCAGACCTGGGGAGGGGGAACGGAGTACGGTTTACCAGACCTGGAGGAGGGGGAACGGAGTACGGTTTACCAGACCTGGAGGGGAGGGGGGAACGGAGTGCGGTTTACCAGACCTGGGGGGGGGGAACGGATACGGTTTACCAGACCTGGGGAGGGGGAGAGTACGGTTTACCAGACCTGGGGAGGGGGGAACGGAGTACGGTTTACCAGACCTGGGGGGGGGAACGGAGTACGGTTTACCAGACCTGGGGAGGGGGAACGGAGTACGGTTTACCAGACCTGGGGGGGGGGGAGAGTACGGTTTACCAGACCTGGGGAGGGGGGAGAGTACGGTTTACCAGACCTGGGGGGGGGAGGGTGGAGTACGGTTTACCAGACCTGGGGAGGGGGAACGGAGTACGGTTTACCAGACCTGGGGGGGGGAGGGTGGGTACGGTTTACCAGACCTGGGGAGGGGAGGGTGGAGTACGGTTTACCAGACCTGGGGAGGGGAGGGTGGAGTACGGTTTACCAGACCTGGGGAGGGGGAACGGAGTACGGTTTACCAGACCTGGGGGAGGGGGAACGGAGTATGGTTTACCAGACCTGGGGAGGGGGGAATGGAGTACGGTTTACCAGACCTGGGGGGAGGGGGGAGAGTACGGTTTACCAGACCTGGGGAGGGGGGGAACGGAGTACGGTTTACCAGACCTGGGGAGGGGGGAACGGAGTACGGTTTACCAGACCTGGGGGGGGGAACGGAGTACGGTTTACCAGACCTGGGGGGGGGGGGAACGGAGTACGGTTTACCAGACCTGGGGGGAGGGGGAACGGAATACAGTTTACCAGACCTGGGGGAGGGGGAGAGTACGGTTTACCAGACCTGGGGAGGGGGGAACGGAGTACGGTTTACCAGACCTGGGGGGAGGGGGAGAGTACGGTTTACCAGACCTGGGGAGGGGGAACGGAGTACGGTTTACCAGACCTGGGGGAGGGTGGAGTACGGTTTACCAGACCTGGGGGGAGGGGGAACGGAGTACGGTTTACCAGACCTGGGGGAGGGTGGGTACGGTTTACCAGACCTGGGGGGGAACGGAGTGCGGTTTACCAGACCTGGGGGGGGGGGAGGGGTACGGTTTACCAGACCTGGGGGAGGGGGGAACGGAGTACGGTTTACCAGACCTGGGGGGGAGGGTGGAGTACGGTTTACCAGACCTGGGGGGGGAACGGAGTGCGGTTTACCAGACCTGGGGGAGGGTGGAGTACGGTTTACCAGACCTGGGGGGAGGGGGGACGGAGTACGGTTTACCAGACCTGGGGGAGGGGAACGGAGTGCGGTTTACCAGACCTGGGGGAGGGGGAACGGTATACGGTTTACCAGACCTGGAGTGGAGGGTGAGTACGGTTTACCAGACCTGGGGAGGGGGAACGGTATACGGTTTACCAGACCTGGGGGGGGCGGAGTGCGGTTTACGAGACCTGGGGAGGGGGAACGGATACGGTTTACCAGACCTGGGGGAGGGTGGAGTACGGTTTACCAGACCTGGGGAGGGGGGGAGTACGGTTTACCAGACCTGGGGGAGGGGGAACGGAGTGCGGTTTACCAGACCTGGGGAGGGGGTAACGGAGTACAGTTTACTAGACCTGGGGGAGGGGGAACGGAATACAGTTTACCAGACCTGGGGAGGGGGGGAACGGAGTACGGTTTAACAGACCTGTTGTATATAGCGGTGGTGTTCTATATAGTCTATATAGTGTTGGTGTTTGTGTTCTATATAGTGTTGGTGTTCTATATAGTGTTAGTGTTCTATATAGTGTTGGTGTTCTATATAGCGGTGGTGTTCTATATAGTGTTGGTGTTCTATATAGTGTGGGTGTTCTATATAGTGTTAGTGTTCTATATAGTGTTAGTGTTCTATATAGTGTTGGTGTTCTATATAGTGTTGGTGTTGGTGTTCTATATAGTGTTGGTGTTCTATATAGTGTTGGTGTTCTATATAGTGTTGGTGTTCTATATAGTGTTGGTGTTCTATATAGTGTTGGTGTTGTATATAGTGTTGGTGTTGTATATAGTGTTGGTGTTGGTGTTCTATATAGTGTTGGTGTTCTATATAGTGTTGGTGTTCTATATAGTGTTAGTGTTCTATATAGTGTGGGTGTTCTATATAGTGTTAGTGTTCTATATAGTGTTGGTGTTCTATATAGTGTTGGTGTTCTATATAGTTTATATAGTGTTGGTGTTGGTGTTCTATATAGCGGTGGTGTTCTATATAGTCTATATAGTGTTGGTGTTCTATATAGTGTTGGTGTTCTATATAGTGTTGGTGTTCTATATAGAGTTGGTGTTCTATATAGTGTTGGTGTTCTATATAGTGTTGGTGTTCTATATAGTGTTGGTGTTCTATATAGTGTTGGTGTTCTATATAGTGTTGGTGTTCTATATAGTGTTAGTGTTCTATATAGCGTTGGTGTTCTATATAGTGTTGGTGTTCTATATAGTTGGTGTTCTATATAGTGTTGGTGTTCTATATAGTGCTGGTGTTCTATATAGTGCTGGTGTTCTATATAGTGTTGGTGTTCTATATAGTGCTGGTGTTCTATATAGTGCTGGTGTTCTATATAGTGTTGGTGTTCTATATAGTGTTGGTGTTCTATATAGTGTTGGTGTTCTATATAGTGTTGGTGTTCTATATAGTGTTGGTGTTCTATATAGTGTTGGTGTTCTATATAGTGTTGGTGTTCTATATAGTGTTTGTGTTCTATATAGTGTTGGTGTTCTATATAGTCTATATAGTGTTGGTGTTCTATATAGTCTATATAGTGTTGGTGTTCTATATAGTCTATATAGTGTTGGTGTTCTATATAGTGTTGGTGTTGGTGTTCTATATAGTGTTGGTGTTCTATATAGTCTATATAGTGTTGGTGTTCTATATAGTGTTGGTGTTCTATATAGTCTATATAGTGTTGGTGTTCTATATAGTGTTGGTGTTGGTGTTCTATATAGTGTTCGTGTTCTATATAGTGTTGGTGTTCTATATAGTCTATATAGTGTTGGTGTTCTATATAGTCTATATAGTGTTGGTGTTCTATATAGTGTTGGTGTTGGTGTTCTATATAGCGTTGGTGTTCTATATAGTGTTGGTGTTCTATATAGTGTTGGTGTTCTATATAGTGTTGGTGTTCTATATAGTGTTGGTGTTCTATATAGTGTTGGTGTTCTATATAGTGTTAGTGTTCTATATAGCGTTGGTGTTCTATATAGTGTTGGTGTTCTATATAGTGTTGGTGGTCTATATAGTGTTGGTGTTCTATATAGTGTTGGTGTTCTATAGAGTGTTGGTGTTCTATATAGTGTTAGTGTTCTATATAGCGTTGGTGTTCTATATAGTGTTGGTGTTCTATATAGTGTTGGTGTTCTATATAGTGTTGGTGTTCTATATAGTGTTAGTGTTCTATATAGTGTTGGTGTTCTATATAGTGTTAGTGTTCTATATAGTGTAGTGTTAGTGTTGGTGTTCTATATAGTGTTGGTGTTCTATATAGTGTTGGTGGTCTATATAGTGTTGGTGTTCTATAAAGTGTTAGTGTTCTATATAGTGTTGGTGTTCTATATAGTGTTAGTGTTCTATATAGTGTTAGTGTTGGTGTTCTATATAGTGTTGGTGTTCTATATAGTGTTGGTGGTCTATATAGTGTTGGTGTTCTATAAAGTGTTGGTGTTATATAGAGTGTTGGTGTTCTATATAGTGTTGGTGTTCTATATAGTGTTGGTGGTCTATATAGTGTTGGTGTTCTATAAAGTGTTGGTGTTCTATAGAGTGTTGGTGTTCTATATAGTGTTAGTGTTCTATATAGCGTTGGTGTTCTATATAGTGTTGGTGTTGGTGTTCTATATAGTGTTGGTGTTGGTGTGCTATATAGTGTTAGTGTTGGTGTTCTATATAGTGTTGGTGTTCTGTATAGTGTTGGTGTTCTATATAGCGTTGGTGTTCTATATAGTGTTGGTGTTGGTGTTCTATATAGTGTTGGTGTTGGTGTTCTATATAGTGTTGGTGTTCTATATAGTGTTGGTGTTCTATATAGTGTTAGTGTTCTATATAGTGTGGGTGTTCTATATAGTGTTAGTGTTCTATATAGTGTTGGTGTTCTATATAGTGTTGGTGTTCTATATAGTGCTGGTGTTCTATATAGTCTATATAGTGTTGGTGTTGGTGTTCTATATAGCGGTGGTGTTCTATATAGTCTATATAGTGTTGGTGTTGGTGTTCTATATAGTGTTGGTGTTCTATATAGTGTTGGTGTTCTATATAGTGTTGGTGTTCTATATAGAGTTGGTGTTCTATATAGTGTTGGTGTTCTATATAGTGTTGGTGTTCTATATAGTGTTGGTGTTCTATATATAGTGTTGGTGTTCTATATAGTGTTAGTGTTCTATATAGCGTTGGTGTTCTATATAGTGTTGGTGTTCTATATAGTGTTGGTGTTCTATATAGTGTTGGTGTTCTATATGTGTGTGTTCTATATAGTGCTGGTGTTCTATATAGTGCTGGTGTTCTATATAGTGTTGGTGTTCTATATAGTGCTGGTGTTCTATATAGTGCTGGTGTTCTATATAGTGTTGGTGTTCTATATAGTGTTGGTGTTCTATATAGTGTTGGTGTTCTATATAGTGTTGGTGTTCTATATAGTGTTGGTGTTCTATATAGTGTTGGTGTTCTATATAGTGTTGGTGTTCTATATAGTGTTGGTGTTCTATATAGTGTTGGTGTTCTATATAGTGTTGGTGTTCTATATAGTGTTGGTGTTCTATATAGTCTATATAGTGTTGGTGTTCTATATAGTCTATATAGTGTTGGTGTTCTATATAGTGTTGGTGTTCTATATAGTGTTGGTGTTCTATATAGTCTATATAGTGTTGGTGTTCTATATAGTGTTGGTGTTCTATATAGTCTATATAGTGTTGGTGTTCTATATAGTGTTGGTGTTGGTGTTCTATATAGTGTTCGTGTTCTATATAGTGTTGGTGTTCTATATAGTCTATATAGTGTTGGTGTTCTATATAGTCTATATAGTGTTGGTGTTCTATATAGTGTTGGTGTTGGTGTTCTATATAGCGTTGGTGTTCTATATAGTGTTGGTGTTCTATATAGTGTTGGTGTTCTATATAGTGTTGGTGTTCTATATAGTGTTGGTGTTCTATAGAGTGTTGGTGTTCTATATAGTGTTAGTGTTCTATATAGCGTTGGTGTTCTATATAGTGTTGGTGTTCTATATAGTGTTGGTGGTCTATATAGTGTTGGTGTTCTATATAGTGTTGGTGTTCTATAGAGTGTTGGTGTTCTATATAGTGTTAGTGTTCTATATAGCGTTGGTGTTCTATATAGTGTTGGTGTTCTATATAGTGTTGGTGTTCTATATAGTGTTGGTGTTCTATATAGTGTTAGTGTTCTATATAGTGTTGGTGTTCTATATAGTGTTAGTGTTCTATATAGTGTTAGTGTTGGTGTTCTATATAGTGTTGGTGTTCTATATAGTGTTGGTGGTCTATATAGTGTTGGTGTTCTATAAAGTGTTAGTGTTCTATATAGTGTTGGTGTTCTATATAGTGTTAGTGTTCTATATAGTGTTAGTGTTGGTGTTCTATATAGTGTTGGTGTTCTATATAGTGTTGGTGGTCTATATAGTGTTGGTGTTCTATAAAGTGTTGGTGTTCTATATAGTGTTAGTGTTCTATATAGCGTTGGTGTTCTATATAGTGTTGGTGTTGGTGTTCTATATAGTGTTGGTGTTGGTGTGCTATATAGTGTTAGTGTTGGTGTTCTATATAGCGTTGGTGTTCTATATAGTGTGGGTGTTCTATATAGTGTTGGTGTTCTATATAGTGTTAGTGTTCTATATAGTGTTAGTGTTCTATATAGTGTTGGTGTTCTATATAGTCTATATAGTGTTGGTGTTCTATATAGTGTTGGTGTTCTATATAGTGTTAGTGTTCTATATAGTGTTGGTGTTGGTGTTGGTGTTCTATATAGTGTTGGTGTTGGTGTTCTATATAGTGTTAGTGTTCTATATAGTGTTGGTGTTGGTGTTGGTGTTCTATATAGTGTTGGTGTTGGTGTTCTATATAGTGTTAGTGTTCTATATAGTGTTGGTGTTGGTGTTGGTGTTCTATATAGTGTTAGTGTTCTATATAGTGTTAGTGTTCTATATAGTGTGGGTGTTCTATATAGTGTTGGTGTTCTATGTAGTGTTAGTGTTCTATATAGTGTTGGTGTTCTATATAGTGTTAGTGTTCTATATAGTCTATATAGTGTTGGTGTTCTATATAGTGTGGGTGTTCTATATAGTGTTGGTGTTCTATATAGTCTATATAGTGTTGGTGTTCTATATAGTCTATATAGTGTTGGTGTTCTATATAGTGTTGGTGTTGGTGTTCTATATAGTGTTGGTGTTCTATATAGTCTATATAGTGTTGGTGTTCTATATAGTGTTGGTGTTCTATATAGTCTATATAGTGTTGGTGTTCTATATAGTGTTGGTGTTCTATATAGTGTTCGTGTTCTATATAGTGTTGGTGTTCTATATAGTCTATATAGTGTTGGTGTTCTATATAGTCTATATAGTGTTGGTGTTCTATATAGTGTTGGTGTTGGTGTTCTATATAGCGTTGGTGTTCTATATAGTGTTGGTGGTCTATATAGTGTTGGTGGTCTATATAGTGTTGGTGTTCTATAGAGTGTTGGTGTTCTATATAGTGTTAGTGTTCTATATAGCGTTGGTGTTCTATATAGTGTTGGTGTTCTATATAGTGTTAGTGTTCTATATAGTGTTAGTGTTGGTGTTCTATATAGTGTTGGTGTTCTATATAGTGTTGGTGGTCTATATAGTGTTGGTGTTCTATAAAGTGTTGGTGTTATATAGAGTGTTGGTGTTCTATATAGTGTTGGTGTTCTATATAGTGTTGGTGGTCTATATAGTGTTGGTGTTCTATAAAGTGTTGGTGTTCTATAGAGTGTTGGTGTTCTATATAGTGTTAGTGTTCTATATAGCGTTGGTGTTCTATATAGTGTTGGTGTTGGTGTTCTATATAGTGTTGGTGTTGGTGTGCTATATAGTGTTAGTGTTGGTGTTCTATATAGTGTTGGTGTTCTGTATAGTGTTGGTGTTCTATATAGTGTTGGTGGTCTATATAGTGTTGGTGTTCTATATAGTGTTGGTGTTCTATATAGTGTTGGTGTTGGTGTTCTATATAGTGTTGGTGTTGGTGTTCTATATAGTGTTGGTGTTCTGTATAGTGTTGGTGTTCTATATAGTGTTGGTGGTCTATATAGTGTTGGTGTTCTATAAAGTGTTAGTGTTCTATATAGTGTTGGTGTTCTATATAGTGTTGGTGTTGGTGTTCTATATAGTGTTGGTGTTGGTGTGCTATATAGTGTTGGTGTTCTATATAGTGTTGGTGTTGGTGTTCTATATAGTGTTGGTGTTCTATATAGTGTTGGTGTTCTATATAGTGTTGGTGTTCTATATAGTGTTGGTGTTCTATATAGTCTATATAGTGTTGGTGTTCTATATAGTGTTAGTGTTCTATATAGTGTTGGTGTTCTATATAGTGTTGGTGTTCTATATAGTGTTGGTGTTCTATATAGTGTTGGTGTTCTATGTAGTGTGGGTGTTCTATATAGTGTGGGTGTTCTATATAGTGTTGGTGTTCTATATAGTGTTAGTGTTCTATATAGTGTTAGTGTTCTATATAGTCTATATAGTGTTGGTGTTGGTGTTCTATATAGTCTATATAGTGTTGGTGTTGGTATTCTATATAGTCTATATAGTGTTGGTGTTGGTGTTCTATATAGTGTTGGTGTTCTATATAGTGTTGGTGTTCTATATAGTGTTAGTGTTCTATATAGTGTTAGTGTTCTATATAGTCTATATAGTGTTGGTGTTGGTGTTCTATATAGTCTATATAGTGTTGGTGTTGGTATTCTATATAGTCTATATAGTGTTGGTGTTGGTGTTCTATATAGTGTTGGTGTTCTATATAGTGTTGGTGTTCTATATAGTGTTGGTGTTCTATATAGTGTTGGTGTTCTATATAGTGTGGGTGTTCTATATAGTGTGGGTGTTCTATATAGTGTTGGTGGTCTATATAGTGTTGGTGTTCTATATAGTGTTGGTGTTCTATATAGTCTATATAGTGTTTGTGTTTTATAGAGTCTATGTAGTGTTAGTGTTCTATATAGTGTTGGTGTTCTGTATAGTGTTGGTGTTCTATATAGTGTTGGTGTTCTATATAGAGTTGGTGTTCTATATAGTGTTTGTGTTGGTGTTCTATATAGTGTTGGTGTTCTATATAGTGTTTGTGTTCTATATAGAGTTGGTGTTCTATATAGTGTTAGTGTTCTATATAGTGTTGGTGTTCTGTATAGTGTTGGTGTTCTGTATAGTGTTGGTGTTGGTGTTCTATATGGTGTTGGTGTTCTATATAGTGTTGGTGTTCTATATAGTGTTTGTGTTCTATATAGAGTTGGTGTTCTATATAGTGTTAGTGTTCTATATAGTGTTGGTGTTCTGTATAGTGTTGGTGTTCTATATAGTGTTGGTGTTCTATATAGCGTTGGTGTTCTATATAGTGTGGGTGTTCTATATAGTGTTGGTGGTCTATATAGTGTTGGTGTTCTATATAGTGTTAGTGTTCTATATAGTGTTGGTGTTCTATATAGTGTTGGTGTTCTATATAGTCTATATAGTGTTGGTGTTCTATATAGTGTTGGTGTTCTATATAGTGTTAGTGTTCTATATAGTGTTAGTGTTCTATATAGTGTGGGTGTTCTATATAGTGTTGGTGTTCTATATAGTGTTAGTGTTCTATATAGTGTTGGTGTTCTATATAGTGTTAGTGTTCTATATAGTCTATATAGTGTTGGTGTTCTATATAGTGTGGGTGTTCTATATAGTGTTGGTGTTCTATATAGTGTTGGTGTTCTATATAGTCTATATAGTGTTGGTGTTCTATATAGTCTATATAGTGTTGGTGTTCTATATAGTCTATATAGTGTTGGTGTTCTATATAGTCTATATAGTGTTGGTGTTCTATATAGTCTATATAGTGTTGGTGTTCTATATAGTCTATATAGTGTTGGTGTTCTATATAGTGTTGGTGTTCTATATAGTGTTGGTGTTCTATATAGTCTATATAGTGTTGGTGTTCTATATAGTGTTAGTGTTCTATATAACGTTGGTGTTCTATATAGTGTGGGTGTTCTATATAGTGTTGGTGGTCTATATAGTGTTGGTGTTCTATATAGTGTTAGTGTTCTATATAGTGTTGGTGTTCTATATAGTGTTGGTGTTCTATATAGTCTATATAGTGTTGGTGTTCTATATAGTGTTGGTGTTCTATATAGTGTTAGTGTTCTATATAGTGTTAGTGTTCTATATAGTGTGGGTGTTCTATATAGTGTTGGTGTTCTATATAGTGTTGGTGTTCTATATAGTGTTGGTGTTCAATATAGTGTTAGTGTTCTATATAGTCTATATAGTGTTGGTGTTCTATATAGTGTGGGTGTTCTATATAGTGTTGGTGTTCTATATAGTGTTGGTGTTCTATATAGTCTATATAGTGTTGGTGTTCTATATAGTCTATATAGTGTTGGTGTTCTATATAGTCTATATAGTGTTGGTGTTCTATATAGTCTATATAGTGTTGGTGTTCTATATAGTGTTGGTGTTCTATATAGTGTTGGTGTTCTATATAGTCTATATAGTGTTGGTGTTCTATATAGTGTTAGTGTTCTATATAGTGTTGGTGTTCTATATATTGTTGGTGTTCTATATAGTGTGGGTGTTCTATATAGTCTATATAGTGTTGGTGTTCTATATAGTGTTAGTGTTCTATATAGTGTTGGTGTTCTATATAGTGTTAGTGTTCTATATAGTGTGGGTGTTCTATATAGTGTTGGTGTTCTATATAGTGTTGGTGTTGGTGTTCTATATCGTGTTGGTGTTCTATATAGTGTGGGTGTTCTATATAGTGTGGGTGTTCTATATGGTGTTGGTGTTCTATATAGTGTTGGTGTTGGTGTTCTATATAGTGTTAGTGTTCTATATAGTGTTGGTGTTGGTGTTCTATATAGTGTTAGTGTTCTATATAGTGTTGGTGTTCTATATAGTGTTAGTGTTCTATATAGTGTTGGTGTTCTATATAGTGTTGGTGTTCTATATAGTGTTGGTGTTCTATATAGTGTGGGTGTTCTATATAGTGTTGGTGTTCTATATAGTGTTGGTGTTCTATATAGTGTTGGTGTTCTATATAATGTTGGTGTTCTATATAGTGTTAGTGTTCTATATAGTGTTGGTGTTGGTGTTCTATATAGTGTTGGTGTTCTATATAGTGTTGGTGTTCTATTTAGTGTTGGTGTTCTATTTAGTGTTGGTGTTCTATATAGTGTTGGTGTTGGTGTTCTATATAGTGTTGGTGTTCTATATAGTGTTAGTGTTCTATATAGTGTGGGTGTTCTATATAGTGTTGGTGTTCTATATAGTGTTGGTGTTCTATATAGTGTTGGTGTTCTATATAGTGTTGGTGTTCTATATAGTGTTGGTGTTCTATATAGTGTTGGTGTTGGTGTTCTATATAGTGTTGGTGTTCTATATAGTGTTAGTGTTCTATATAGTGTGGGTGTT